>NC_081414.1:696826479-697023553 GCF_030272615.1 Cryptomeria japonica
AATGAAGCAATATAATTCCATCAAGAATGAAAGTAAGTATGAGCTACTTACTACAATAACTGCCATCAAAGGAATGTCCATGACATTGTGTCCCACCTCCAATTGGTTACATGCAAGAGATGCAAGAAATTAGAGAAGAGGAGAAAAAGGTGTGATCATGGAAAACAAAATCAACATGTAGGATATTGTCATGTGACAAGCATGTAGAAATCAGAGTAATATGTGATGATGAAAGGTGTACATAACAAGAGGAATTTGTTGGGAAAATGGTATCTCAACCATGCATTCACATAAGGTTACTGTTTATAGTAAGTTTATATTTGAGCATGGATTGTTCTGAAATTTTTCCCAAAGCTACAAATTGGCTAAATAAGCATGCCAATAAATTTGTGTTGCAAGATCATGTCTAGATTTGAAGATATTAAAGTTTTTATTTTTGAAATTTTATTTAAACATTTCAAAGTCAGCTTTAGAGGCATTTTTTTGGGCCTAGAAGTGGTCGTTACTAGTGTAGTTGGTTATAGCATGATAGAACACTTTGTATGATTTTTGGCAATTCAAACGGTTTGTCAATAGGACTCCTACATAAAAAAAATATGGCCTTCAAAAGTTGGCTCTCTTGAAATGGGAAATATAAAAACGTGTTGGACACATAAATGAGTTGTAAAAATGAGTTACATGTGTTGATGTCTATTTTGGCATATCATAAAGAATTTTGGATTAGGGATAAGTTGGGCGCCACTCTTTAGGTGTTTTTTAGCTCAAGATTTTGAAATATTGTTAACAATTGCATGCATTATATCTCTTATATATTAGGCGCTTGAGATGGAGTTTGTGTGTAAGCGTCTTATAATTGTTGACTTGCCTCTAGATCTTTGGAGGTGATACTCCTTTAAGAAGCTTGCTTTGCAAGTATATTGTATTATGTTGTTGGTTTTTTAACAATATATTAAGCAACTTTTGTAGTGTGGGGTTTTTCTTTTTAAAAGGTTTTGCTCATGTAAATCATTGTGTTGTGGTATGCATGTTATTCATGTTTATTTTTATTAAGTTTTTGTAACTCTTGTAAAGATCTGAAAAGTTATGCATAACCCTTCTCTCAAGGTTAGTGTAGGAAGTTATTCCCCTTAACTTCCTTTCAGAAGTCAAGTGTTCGCTAATATTGCCCCTAATCTAGCAATAAATAAAGGTAGGATCTATTCATGATGATCATTAGTATCATCCCACAATACTATGTCCCACTTTTTGGTCAAAGTGGGACATTGAAATCAACATTTTTAATTAAATCTTCACTTTTTGACACCTATAACTTAGCTAAACCGTTAATAATTCGAAGATGATGCAAAATAGTGATTTGTGAGATTTTGTGTGTAGATTCTAAAAATATATTTAAAAAAAAAAATTGAAAAAAATTATGATTTTTTTGCATAATTTTTAGTTACTTATTTTTTATAGTAAACAACTTTTTATGGCATTTATGTCACATGCATAACTTTTTTATAGAAAGGATAAAATTCTAGTTTTTAATACCAATGTCTAGTGCATGGATATTTTTATGTAATTTTTGTTGCATATTTTTTAATTAATTTTTGAACTCAAAGTAAGTATAATTTGGATGTGTATGTCGTAATGCATAACTTATTTTGTATGTTTTGAAATTCAATTTTTTTGTCAAAACAAGGACATCAATATCAAAATCACAAATATTTGTCAAATTGTTTTCACTATTTTACTATTTTTCCATGTGTAAAATAAAGAATTTGATTCAATGAAAAACCTATGTTCAATAAAACATAGAAAATAAATATATAATAAATTCAAAATATATTAAAAATTATACTTGTTGGAAAGCTCATTTCAAGGGCTACAATCCTACAAATTATATTGTCAATTTCATTCCATTTAAAGGTCCAACCTAAGGTTTGAAACTAAAATTTATGAGGAAAATTTGAGCCAGAGAGTAAAAGTGACTAGCCAAGTACCTTTATTTTCAAAGACCTCCTAGTGAAGGTAACTTAGTTCGAAGATATTCAAGGACCTTCATTTGACAATATGTCATTTCTAAAAAAAGGTGAAAAAAACACCTTCAAACAAAGGTGATTTTCAAAAATGGAAAAAAAGACCTTTGTTCAAAAGTTCCTTTTTATTCATTTTATGGTAGTTTCTATAAAAGGAATAAAAAGGGCCCTTTGAACAAATGTCCATTTTTTAATTTTTTTTTGTAAATTACCTTCTAGAATGGGTTGGAAATGAGGATCCACTAGTTTAGCTATGTAAACAAGTAACTAACCCACTTTCAATCTATTAACATTAAAGGGAAATTAAATCAATAGATTCAACCTCAAGTCAATGGGGAAGAAAGTTGAATGCAGATTGGATTCTACTTTCCTTGATTGAGTTAAAAATGAGCAATTTAAATGATATGAATTTATTGCAAGACCTCGGGTTAGAGATGTGAAATTGACAATAATTAGCATGCACAGATAGTTTCAAATTAGATATGCAGTTGTATGCGGGAAAAGTGGGTCAATAGAACTTAAAATGTGAAAAATGAAGCTCTAGGAGACTTGTCCACACACCCATAGGACTTCTTGGTGCAAGCTACGGAGTCATTGAGGATGACTCAGCTTCCCAAGGTTGGTTCCATGGTTCTCTATCTCACAAGGTCCCTCAAACCAATTTCTCTGCTCTCAGATCACTGAGCAAAGTGGTTTAGGGATGACAAATGTAAGAACGAGGGATGCTTTGATTGATTTTAACATGAAAATGCAACCTATCTATGCATGATCCTACAAATGAAATGAACTAGATTATAAGATGACAAGATTAGTAGTGATGCTATCCTAACATGATATACTAGTTATGTTTAAGCTATTGATAAAAGAAGCAATCTAAAATGGTTATTAGATTAATTCTTATTTGCAAAGAGAGACTAGATGTGTTTAAAAATTGAGCATAAGTATGATACTAAGAGCTTTCACGTATGAAAATGGAGGAATGAGAGCTCTATTTATAGCAAAAATAGGGCGATGGATGGCCAGGATTGAAAGAGATAATCAAGGGTTGAGTTTGAAAGTTGTTCAATCCATGTTCACAATTTTCACCAATGAAATGGTGACAATTGGCAACATAGGGTTGGTCGAGAGTAGATGTAAGAAGCATTAAATGCTTGAGAAGACCTCATGGTTACCTTAGGGGGTAAGGGTTAAGGTTAGGTTAGGATTACCCATTGGATAAAGCTTTTACCCAAAGGATAAACTTTTGTGCAAAGGATTAAGGAATAACCATGGTCAAAGCAATAAATGCTTGATGAGACCCTTGGGTTACATGAAGGTTGAGTTTAGAGAAATTCTTTAATCATGTTGGATGGTTGAGTTAACCATTAATGGTTTGGGAGACTTTCAAAGTTAAGTTGTTGAAGCCTTTAAGGGTTTTCAAAGACTTTGAGGGTTTGAGAAGTGACTTCCCCTTGCTTAGGGATGTGACAATATTTAGGAGATGGGTTAGGCTAATTTAGAAGTGATTAGAAGAGTCTAGAAGGGGTTTAGGAATAGGGTTTAGGAGGCAAGTGGGAGATGTAGGATTTTGCAAGTGGATGGAGAAATAATAGGATTTAATTGAAATAAAGTTAATTTAATTCAATTTGGTTGCAATTTGGGAGATTGAATAAATTAGATTTATTCAATTTAGGGTAAACTATTAATTAAATTTGAATTTAATTAAAAAGTGAATAGAAGGGATTTAATTGAATAAAATTATTTATTCCATTAAATGGTAAAAGAGGTTTAATGAATTTAATTTAAATAAATTGAGTAATTTACTTAATTAAATAGAGGAATGTGGGTGATTCAATTAAATTGGATTTAATTAAACAAAGGAATGAACATGAAATTTTTATTTAGGAATATGGTCATTTTTATATGTCTACATTTTGCCCCTCTTTGAAGTGACGTGTGTGCACATGTTAATTCAAAGAAAATGATGTGTCATCGTGATTTATGATCAAATAAAAATTTTATGTCGTTTTGAGATATGCCATGCCCCAATTTTGATAATTGATGCCCTAAATTTGATAAAATGATGTTGATAGTTACCCCTCGGGAGATGAATCAAATTTTTGAAAATTTGATTGATTTGGATAATAGCATTTTGAATTTTGGTCTATGTTGAATGCATTTATTTGATTCATCTCCCAATAATGATGTTGGATAGGTTAGCATGAGACACTGCGAGCGAGTTTTACGGTTTTTACAGAACCCTAATTTTGATTTACCCTATAAAAGGGGAAAAGTGATTCTTTTTTGTCTCATTTGTGCTTGTTGACTTTGGAGATAGTGACATTTGGAGAGAAGTCAACATGTTGATTCTGTATTCTACTCATCAATTTGAGCACATGCAGAGGTATAGGAGGCCCGCCGCATATGGACCACTGGTAAGTGAACATTTTTTACCCTTTTTGAAAATTTGATTTTGTCGTTTCTGGTAAATTTTTGAATTTTCCAAGCGGATTTTTTATTTTAGCGCGTCGCGTCGAAAGGGTAGCGCATACGAAAAATTTCGTAGCGCATAGGGTCTAGTTAATAGGGTATCGTCCGAATGTTTTTAGGCTAGCGCATAGTTGAGTTCGGGTAGCGCGTCGAGTTAGGTTAGTGCACCAAGTGCATAGGATAGCACACTAGGTAAGTCACGTAGCGCGTAGGAAAAACCTAGCGCATAGGGCTTGTAGGAGGTCGCATGAGGAGGGTAGGATAGCGCGTAGGTGTAACCTAGCACATAGGGGTAAATTCGCAGTGCGTAGAGAAAACAGGCTAGCGCATAGGGTATTTTGGACATCGCATGCGGAGAAAAAGATAGCGCATAGGGTTTGTTTAGTGCATAGGGTTGGTCAGGTAGCGCATAGACAAAACAGCGTAGCGCATGAGGTGCAGTTTGGTGCTTGGATAGGATAAGTTAGCGCATATAGAAAAAATTTGATTTGGTGAATGAGAAAATTTTTTAGGCTAATGTCAGGTTTGCCGGGATAAGGGAATTTTTGTCGGTTTCTATGTCTGTTGTCTTTGATGTGTCCAATATGAGTTCTGATACAACTTGATTTGTTTTGCGATGTTGCAAGTTGATAGTGATTTTGAGATGATTTTGGATATTTCGTGGAACTTGATTTAAATGTGTTCAATTTTTTTCAAGTTTTGGATATGAATATGACTGATATGAATTTGTGGAGCTTGAGTTGTGTTACAAGCTGATATGGAACTTGAGTTGTTTTACAAGTTGATATGGAACTTGAGTTGTTTTACAAGTTGATATGGAACTTGAGTTGTTTTACAAGTTGATGTGATTTGAAACTTGAGTTGTGTTACAAGTTAATATGATTTGTGAAACTTGAGTTGTGTTACAAGTTGATGTGATTTGATGAATTGATATGAATTTGATTTTGATATCCATGTGTTGATGAGGAAATTGATATTGGATTTGCATTATGTTTGACATAAGCATCTTGGTGTAGTGTAGCCACGTGAGCGATTTCCGAGACCGTGGTCATTGATACCACGATTGACACAAGGAGACAAGGATATTATTGATAGGTGTGGTTTGACCTCTTTGTTAGAGATGCCTTGGTTTATTGTAAACCGGGGTTTGTTGACAGCGTTGGCAGAGAGGTGGCATAGCGACACGAACACCTTTCACTTAGCCACAGGTGAGATGACAATGACACCTGAGGATTGCTACATGATTCTGCAGATTCCTATAGTAGGGGCACTGCTACCGTATGAGCAAACAGAGGAGGGTGGGACTAAGGCATTGCGCCTGATTTTTCAGGATGATACCATTTGCGGGTATGAGATCCCATGGCAGGAGTTTCTGGATTTGGATTATGCCCCTCTGCCCTCAGTTCTAGCAAGTTTCATTGGTGGTTTTCTATGTCCCGACCGTAGGTCGAAGGGACTGTCCATTGGATGGGGGTTAGTGTTGGAGGACATGGTGAAGCAGGGTCATCGTTTTGCATGGAGATTAGCGATGTTGGCCCATCTATACAGGGATCTTCATGAGGTAGTGTACCTTGGATATGACAGTCTATCAGTTGGTGTGACACTTCTCCAGGTATGGGCATGGGAGCATATTCCTGCGGCTAGGCCATTGGTAGATAGAGATAGGCTTGTCGGATACGCTTATGCATATGGGTACAGAGGTTTAGTTGTCCAGCGTAAGCTGGGCAAACTAGAGCATTGGAGAAGAGTGCTGGATGACATTGATATGGTCGTCTGATGACCATATACAGGTTGTGAGGTTTGGGCGGAGGATGGGATGGAGATGCCACATGTTTTCATGTCTCGGTATCTGATAGGGCGGACGCCCTTTATTATAGAGAGTTTGTTGCATAGTCGGGTGCTACGACAGTATGGGTGGCAGTAGGGCATTCCATAGGGAGCATATCTATATGCTTGACGGAGACAAGATATCCCAGATTGGGGTCCTACGATTGACAGCACGACGGCTGTAGATGAGTTCTTTCAGTTAGCCGACCAGATTTGGGATTACGCCCCTGAGATCATGGATGCAGGGATGACTCATGAGTTTGCGAGACTCTTCGCAGCACGGGCAGTAGCCAGGATATCTGATCTAGCGAAGATGATTCTAGCATACGATGATGATGAGGAGGTAGATGAGGGAGGGGGTGATGGAGGAGGAGGAGATGGAGGAGATGATAGAGGAGGTGGGAGAGGTCGGCGTGCTGTTAGAGGGAGATTGGAGTTACGAAGGAGAGGAGATAGGGGTGGAGATGGAGGTAGGAGGGGTATATAGGTAGAGAGAATTGTTCGACGGGTGGTCTTGGATAGAGGGAGAGGGGGTTTAGCGATCAGAGCTGGAGAGGAGGAGCGGGTGGAGGAGGTGATAGCAACAGTGGGAGGATATAAGGATGTGCGGAGACCGACTCAAAGGAGGAGGTTATATGTTCTACTTCCGCTAGCACCGAGGACAAGTAGAGGACAGGGGTACCCCTTCACAAGTACCCTTACAGATGCAGATCCCGACACATGTGGAGGACGCACAGATCAGATCACTGCAGTTGTAGGCACAGATGTTGGCGCAGCAGCGTCAGATTACTTAGTTGACCCTGGAGCATGATACTAAGATAGAGCGACAGGGTCAAGCAAAGGAGCTTGCATCGAGTTTGTAGAGAGCGGCAGCAGGTGGCTCGATGAGAGACACCTTGAGAGAGCTAGCTTTGAGAGCCAAGGAGGCAGAGTATTACCAACACCATTATGAGGATGCGGTGCCTAGGGAGCATCGAGTGCAGAGTTTTACGCAGTCGAGATCTAGTTGGTCTCGAGAGACTAGGTTGTGGTCAGAGAGCAGAGGCGTGATAGGGCCATCGAGACATGATCCACCTGGAGATCCAGGGACTGAGACATCTGCGACGAGACCATCTCCTTCAGGAGATAGTCACACTTGAGAGTTGTTGTCTCCATTGTATTTTTTATCATTGTTTTTATTGTACTAGGCATAGACATGACAGATATTGTATATTGATCATTTGTTGATATATATATATATATATATATATGACACCATTTTCTTTGATCATGTGATGTGTTATGGATTTATGCTTTCTATATGCTTTTACTTTATGCTATGATGATGTAATGCTTAGATAGATGTATGTGATGTGAAACGTAATGAATGTGATGTAAATGCATGATGTTATGAGATGTGAAATGTATCTTGAAAATGAGATGTATGATATGATATGCTGTGAGATGTATCTTGAAAATGAGATGTATGATATGATATGCTGTGAGATGTATCTTGAAAATGAGATGTATGGTATGATATGCAACTAATTGTAAAATGATCATCCTCATTCTGTATTTGTCATCCTGATATAGCCACATGTTATTTGCTTTCGATATATGTATCATCATTGAGCATTTATTGATCTTCAGATATGTTGAAAATTTATACAAGCATAATGGTATAATTTGAACCATGATGACCTGAGAAAAATTTACATGATGTTTGATTTTGCAAGATAGCACAAGCATCAAGGTATAATTGAACCAGGATGACCAGAGTGCGGATTGCGTATAAATAGACAAGATTAAACCATTTATATGCGTAAAGTGGAATCATGTCTTTAGTGATATTCTACGAATCACGTCTCAAGACAAGTATTTACACAGTACAAATGATCGCCTCATAGACATAAAACTAAGAAAATATTGGAGTTTCCCGATGTTTCCCTAGCTTTGAAGCATTGTGGAGAAAATATAGAGAATCCAATAATTCAAAATGTTTAAATGCAAAAATAGTCAAAACTTTATGCAAAATGTAACATTTGATACTTCAGAAAATCATCCATTGTTTTTGTTTTGTGAATCTTGCTTTAGTGATCGATGTTTTTCTTTGTGATTGTGTAAGTTTTTGGTTGTTGGATATGATATTCTGAGTTTTGCAAATAGTCTTGAAGGTTTGAACATACTGCAGGTTTTTGATGATTATTGCCCCTAGCTAAGTGTACCTCTTGATGTGGGTATGTATAGTGATTACCAAGCCATAGTGAGATGGGGTGAAAGGATATATGGATAATTCAGGATAGTGACTACGCTAAGTATGTCCTGAATGGATACTAGCTAAGTGTTGAGTGATGGCTGATAGTGCTTTACTGTGGATATAATGATATGGATATAGATAGAGGAGTTGTCCTCTCACAATAGTGTCTGTTTGCCAGTTTTTCACCAGTTGCTTTTATTATAATTTTTTATTTGCTTTTTCTTGATTTTTTGATTTTTTTGACTTTTTTCGTGCATTAGACTACTCAAGAGTAGTATTTCTTCAGATGGATGTTGTTAGTTGGTTCATCGAGCACATCTCCTTCTGAAGTTGTTAGCTGATAAGCACGTGATCCATAGACTGATATGATGACATAGGGACCTAACTAGTTAGGTTCAAATTTCCCTTTCTTTTCCCGATCTTGCTGATTTCTAGGATTTTCCTTGAGTACTAGATCACCAACTTTAAAATTCCTGGGAATGACTTTGTGGTTGTAGCTTCTGCACATGCATTGCTGATATGCTTTGAGATGAGTATAAGCATGTTGACGTCTTTCATCTAATAGTTCAAGTTCTTGTAGTCGGTTAACTCGATACTCTTCATCTGGGATTAAGCCTTTTAGAGAGACTCTGAGAGATGGAATTTCTACCTCTAGGGGTAAAATAGCTTCTGATCCATATACTAATGAGAAAGGTGTCGCTCCTATAGGTGTGCGGATGCTAGTTCTGTATGCCCAAAGTGCTGGATTGAGTTGTACATGCCAATATTTGCCTGCATCATTCACTGTTTTCTTTAAGATTTTCAATATTGTCTTGTTGGATGCTTCTACTTGACCATTCCCCTGCGGGTAGTATGGTGTAGAGAAACGATGTTGTATTTTGAATTTTTCACATAGTTCTCGGACATCTTGGTTTTTGAAAGGTCGTCCATTATCGGTGATGATGGAGCTTGGAATACCATATCTGCAGATCAGATAATTTAGGATAAAAGAGGCAATTTGTCTCCCAGTTACTGTGGTCATGGCGACTGCTTCTATCCACTTGGTAAAGTATTCTATTGTAGTTATTATGAACTTGTGTCCATTTGAAGATGAAGGATGAATTTTGCCTACCAAGTCCAGTCCCCACTGACAAAAGGGCCGGGATGTTGTGAATGGTTGTAGGTCCTGCGCTAGTGCATGTATAAGATTGCCATGGATCTGGCATTTATGACACTTTTTTGCAAAGTGATAAGAGTCTTTCTCTCTATCGTCGGCCAGTAATATCCCATTATTAGAAGTTTTTTAGCAAGAGTAGTCCCACTTGAATGTGTGCCACAAATACCTTCGTGAAGCTCATGTAAAGCAGAGTCAGATTCATTATGATTAAGACAACGAAGAAGAGTACCATCTAGACCTCGACAGTACAAAGTATCAGTAGTAAGGGTATAACGGGCGGCTTGTCGAATAAAATTATGTTTTTGGTTTCGAGAAAAGTCAATGGGTAGGATGTTATTCTTCAGATAATCGTAAAGGAGAATCCGAACCAGTCAAGGCATAGATAACATGGGATTCAGAGTGGTCATAGGCTGGGGAGAACAGTTGCTCTACCAAAAACTCGTAATGACTCTGTTGCTCTGGAATTTGTAGTAATGAAGCAATAGTAGCCATTGCATCGGCTGCTTTGTTGTTCAACCTTGGTATTTGTTCAAAGGTGATGTGTATAACATATTGCTTGAAGTCATCCACCATTCGCTTGTAGGGTAGTAGCTTGTCATCCTTTGTCTGATAGTTGTTGTTGATTTGATTGACGACTAGTTGTGAATCTCCATAGACCTTTAACTCTGTGATTTTCCATTCTACGACCATTTTGATGCCTATAACCAATGCCTCATATTCAACCACATTATTTGTGCATGGGAACATAAGCCTATATGATCTTGGTATATTGTGTCCTTCAGGAGTAATAAATAGAATGCCAGCACCTGAACCATGTTGTGTGTAGGATCTGTCAAAGTATAGGGTCCATTGTTTGGTAGATATAGCAAGAACGTCCTTGTCCGAAAATTCAATCTCCATAGTTTGTTTTCCTGGTAGTGGTGCTTCAGCCAGCTGATCTATAATTGCTTGTCCTTTGATAGCTCTTCGTTCTGTGTAGTGGATATAAAATTCACTGAGAATCATGATCCATTTAGCAAATCTGCCTGTAAGAGCTACCTTGCTGAGTAGATATTTGAGAGGATCAATTTTTGCCACTAGCTTGATTGTGTGTGCTAGCATATAATGTCAGAATTTTTGAGAAGTGAAGACTACTGTTAGACAAGCCTTCTCAATGAATGTATAGTTGAGTTCATATCCATTCAATGTCCTGTTGATGTAGTATATAGCTCGTTCCTTTCCTTGTTGATCTTCTTGTGCTAATAGTGCCACTAGTGATATATCTGTTGTTGAAATATATAAAATGAGTGGCTTTCCTGCTATTGGTGGTACCAGAACTAGTGGGTTCATTAGATACTATTTGATTTCATAAAAATATTCTGCACACTTGGCTTCCCATCTGAACGGTACATTCTTATGTAGCAGGTGATTGAATGGTAGACTTTTATTGGCTAGTTGAGCGATGAATCACCTGATTGATTGAGGTCGCCCTTGTAGAGATCGGAGCTAACTAATATTCTTTGGTGGTGGCATCTCCATAATGGCTTGTACCTTTGTTGGGTCCACTTCAATACCTTTAACTGAGACTATGTAGCCTAGTAACTTGCCTGATGTAACCCCAAAGACACACTTCTTAGGGTTAAGTCTGACTTGGAATTTCTCCAATTGATCAAAAATCTTTGCTAAGATGCCGAGGTGTTCTGCTTTGGTGAAAGATTTAGCTAGTAAATCATCCACATAGTCCTCCATGAAGGTATGCATCATGTCATGAAAGATTGTTGTCATTGCTTGTTGATAAGTAGCTCCTGCATTCTTTAAGCCAAAAGGCATAACATTCCAATAGTACGTTCCCTAAGGGCAAGTGAATGTTGTTCTATCTTGATCTTCTGGGGCTATTTTTATTTGATTATAGCCTGAAAAACGGTCCATTAGTGAGAGCATTGCATGGCCTGCTGTGAGGTCTACAATTATGTCGATATTGGGCAAAGGAAAGTCATCCTTTGGACAGGCTTTGTTGACATCTCTGAAGTCAGTACATATTCTGATACTGTCGTCTAGTTTTGATACTGGTACTGTGTTGGAAATCCACTTTGCATAGTCAATGGGTTGAATGAATCTGACATCTAATATTTTCTTTAGTTCAACTTTGACCATGAGTGCCACCTGTGGATTCATCTTTCGTAGTTTTTTCTTAACTGGCTTAACTCCTGGAGTAATGGACAAGTGATGCATGCTTAAGTGTGGATCAATTTCGGGCATATTTGTGTATGACCAAGCAAAGTTGATTTGCTTCTCTTTAAAAAAATTGATAAATGTTGAACTTTCTTCCTCTGTCAGAGATTCTGCCAGGTGTATGTTTTTGGCTGCTTCTATAGTAGTAATGTTGATTGATTGAGTGGGCTCAATCAATATGGGTGATCTCTCATGAAAATGTTCTAGGAAGAGTGTCAAGTCTCCCATCTTTAGGTGCCTTAAAAAGGTTTTCACCCTCAGATGCGTCCTTTATTTTTACTTTTTTGTGATCCATAGCTGCCATTGACTGGTTTTCAGCCATAAATCTTTTATTTGGTTCATTTTTGCAACTGAGAGACTTGGCACTCCCTAGGTTGCAGACATCGTTTCTTTTTTCACTGGTAGAGCCATTTTTTGGGTTAACGGTACATAGATAGTGGATAATAGATTCATCGTTTGGGAAAATTGGTCATGTATTTCGGGTTCGTCCTAGTCGATGAGGTCAGGAAAGACAAGTGGTAAGGAATTGTTTGGTGGATCATGTTCTGCTACTATAAGTGTCAAGATGGAGGTTTCATCGTGATTGGTTTTGGTTTTAAAGAAGTCAAGGATTTCGTTGAGGTCTTCAATGGTATCATTTTCCATATAGACTTGCTCGTAATGTCACTGCTCGTTTGCCGTGGCGTCATAGATATTTTGTGGACCAAATTCAAGTGGTCGATATTTTGTGCTGCTTGCTTCTTTAGAAATGGGTGTATGACTGCTATTTTCTGCAATATCATCAGGAATATTAGAACAACTACCCCATTCATATTCATTGGAATTAGTCTCAGAGGTATCATCCCAGATTCTATTAGTGCTGTGAACTGGTATGTTGTATGGTGAGAATAGGTCTTTAATGATTGATACCAGTTTGATAGTTTTCTTTGATTCTGTGTCAGATCCTGCTTCTACCTTTTATATTTGCTCGTATACTATTCCTTCTTGGGGAGGAATAATGGTATCAGGAGATGATTCTGCTTTTTTAGATACTAGTGCTTGAATATGAGCTACTGCTATAGATGTTGCCTTCTTGTGAATGATGAACTTCCCCTGATGTTGCTTCTTTTCTTGATGCTTGCGTTCCTTACGGATTGTCTCTGCTGATTCAAATAGTGCTTCTTGCCAGGATTCTTCTTTGTACTTTTTCTTTGCTTCCCACTGAGGTTTTGGATTCTTGTGTGGTGTCCATCTTGGTAGGAGAGTGAGTTCACAACCCAATCCTGTTTTGTCTCTACTGAGCTGTGAAGGGAGGTCTATTGGTTCAGTGACTCCTTCTTTGCACTTTCCAATAGGTCCTTTGCCATTATATCCCATTTGTTTCATGATTAAGGAGCCCTTTCCATATAGGTGTGTTGGTATAACTATTTCCAGAGTAGCTGCTCTACTATCTTCTTCCTCATCTTTGTATAACCAGCTAAGGATGTCCTTTTCCTCTGATTCATGTGCGAGAGTGGTGAGTTGGATGAATGTACCATCAAATTTGGTGATGGGTTGAGTTACCCGATGTGTTGATGTTGTAGGTAATCCATGAGATCTGGGTGATGTTGGTAAGTCAACCAAACACATGGGTTCCAAAGAGTATTCCCCCATGCCTTGTTCTCTGATCTGCATTTTCTGCTTGAAATCTCCAAGTAGTGATTCAGACTTTTCTTGTTGAAGATTTGATGTTGAGGATTTTTGTTTTTCCCTATTATGGGGAACCAAACTATCCTGGGCTGCCCCCATTGCATTACAATGTTGAAATGGATTTTGATCAGCAGATATAGAGACCTCTTGTCCGTTATAGGGAAATTTGACACACTGGTGATACTTAGAAGGCACTGCTTGCTTTTCATGTATCCAGGGTCGACCTAATAAGATATTGTATGTGAGGTCTATGTCTAAGACCTGGCACATAGTATCTTTTTGTATGGGTCCAACTTGAATTGGTAACAATATTGTTCCTTTAGAGGATCTTTCCTCATCATCATATGCCTTTATAGTAATTTTTTTGTGTGGATCAATAGACTCCTCTGAGAAGCCTAATGCACGGATAAGTTTTAAGGTACATATATTAAGTCCAGCTCCTCCATCTATCAATACTCATTTTACGCGGTGTTTATAGACTATGACTTCAATATGGAGAGGAGTGTTATGCAGATGACTTAATGAGATATTATCATGCTCCAAAAAAGTGAGATTATGAGGCCCCGTCATATGAGCGACCATGGCTTGGAATTTGTCAGCATCCAGATCTTGAGGTACATTTGTTTCCAATAGCACTTGTTCCAATATGTCTTTGTGTTTTGGTGAAAGTTTTAGTAACTCTAGTATAGATATTTGAGCAGGAGTTTTGCGCAGTTGGCTGACTAAATCATATTGAATTTTGGGTATAGTGTTTGTTGTTGACGTATGCCCCTTCAAGACATATTTTTGAGCTCTGGTTGTTACGTTGACAGATTCATGATTATGCTGGTCTCGGATTGTGATGACGTTTACATGATTTTCTATAGCTGATAAATGATTGATGGTGTTATTATAGATGTGATTGATACGAGCCCCACGGGTATCATTTGAAGTTGAAGCTCCATCTTTGTTGTAGTTTGGAAGAGGATCCTTAAAGGCTCCATGGTCACCATTTATCTTGAGACCATCCACTGTTAAATCACCTCTATCGATCATGTCTTGAACAATGTTTTTCAATCTCATGCAATCATTTGTTTGATGACCTTTGTTGCGATGGAAATCACAAAAGTGCCAGTTATTCCACCAAGGTGGTTTGATTTGTGGTTCATAGTTGCTGATCACAGGTAAAGAGATAATTTTGTTTGCTAGGAGTTCTCTGAATGTTGACTCCAGTGATTGACCCAGTGGTGTGTAGATGCGTTTTTGAAAATTTGTGGTGTTACCTCATGAATTGTTATTAGGTCCTCGATTTGTGTGATTGCTTTGAGCATTGTTGGTGTTATTGGTGTTGTTGGTATTGGGTTGACCTTGATTGGTATTCGGTGCGTTAGTTTTAGTGTCTGGATTAGTACCTTTGGGGTTCTTTGTAGCTTGAGGATTTCCTGATAAGGCGAGCATAGGTTGTTTAGATTTTGGGTCATGTGGTTCATTGCCTCTTGTTGGTGTAAATAAATATTCATTTTGGATATTATTACACTTTACTTAAGTTAACTTAGGATAATGCATCTCTTCGTAGTTTGGATTTGAGACACTTAGGGAAGTGTGCAAATAGGGATAGAGCTTGTAGGAGAAATTCCACCTTTTGTGGTCTTATTTTGCTGTTACACTCCACATTCGGTGGGTCATCCACCTCTTGTGGAATATTATATAATTTCTCCTACCTACCCCTAGTATTTCTTACCTACCCTTGTTTCTCACTGAGCCACATATCATAATTGTGTGCTCGTACATCCATATGACCTTGCCTATATAAGCAAGCCTATATTCATTGTATTGGTTAATCCAGTTGATCATTTGCATATTGATGAGAATACAGTTTGTTCTTGTCATTCTATTGTCTCTCTTTTTATGCTTTTCATTATGCCCTTGATCTTGGCAAAATCCTACATGGTATCAGAGCCTAAAGGGCTTCATTGATTAGTTTTTTGGAGACATTTTGGAGGCTTCAATTTTTGGATTTGGGGATCTTCATTTTTTGGGGGCATCATACAGCGATTTGGACATCACCGTTGAATCCGGGAGGCCGTTTCCATGAATTTCGACTATAAATTCGACCTATTTTGGTGAGAAATTTTTTTTCCCCATTTTGGCTATTATTGTACGGATTTCAAAATTTTTTACTTATTTCTGAAAATCGAAAAAAGGGGGCGATCAAAAAAAAAAATCTTTTGAAAAAAATTGTTTTTTGGGGGGTCCGCAGACCCCCCCCCCGTGATCTCCGTACCTGCAGGTCTGCGCGACACCTGCCATCGTACCTGCACTCGGCGGTACCTTTTTCTAGGTTGCCTCCGTCGCCGGCACTGGCCACAGTCACCGGCACTGGCGCCCAGAACTCCCGGCCTCCACCATGCCGCCCTGTCGCCGCATCCGCCACCGCCGTGCACCTCCTGACGGTTGCCCCGCTCCACACACCGCTGGCAGCCGCGTCTCTAGCCACCGTCTCCGGCCAAGACCTCTGGTGACCTGCAAACTCCCGCTGTCCGTCCCTCCGGTGATGCTTCCCTCCTGTCGGCAGTCCTCTAAATCGATGGACCCATGCTTGCCACGTGGCAGGCAGCCACTGGCCCGCAGTCAACAACTGTACGCCCAATCACCGTGCCATGTCAGCAGTCAGTATGCCCAGTCAGCGTGCCTAGTCAACAGTCCGTACGGTACGAACGCTCAGTCAATAGGGAGGTGAAGTTTTTGTGATGATCATATGACTATCAAATTTAAGCCCATAAATTGCCAACGTCAGTGCCACATCAGCAGTCTTTTGAAATTTTTTGACCCCCTCTTCATTGAGCTTTTTAGTTTTGCAGTTCAACTTTGAAAGGCCATATCTTGCTCATTTTTGCTCCTTTTTTGGTGCATTTTTTTTTGAAATGGGCTAAAATTTCATGATCTTCATAGTGGTATGGTTATTTTCTGATTTTGGTGCATAGGTTTTTCAAATTTTTTGAATTCTCTCAACTGTACCTATCCAATCCTCAATTCTGCAACTTCAAAGGCCTCGTTTGAGCTCATACGACCTCCTTTTCAGGTGCCATTTTTTTTGAAAGTGTATGTTTTTTCATCTACTTTCATAATCTATGATCAGATTTCAGAGATTTTGAGTGAAAATTGTACTTTCAGATATTGGTCTTATTTGGCCTATTAGGTACTTGTAAAGTGCTTGGATCTTAGTTTAGATCTCTTGCATTCTTGTTTAAGTCTCTTTTGGCCTTATTGAGGCAGTTGTAAAATTGTAATCAGAAGTCCACTTTGCCATTTTTTGCAAGTGGTCCATTATATACGCACTAATTATAAAGTGCCAAATCATCACTTTTGGGGGGGTTCTTTGATTGAGTGAATTTGGGGGGGTGTCTTGTGTGATTGTGCCTCTCTTTGTGCTCTTTCATTTTTGTTGCAATGAGTCCTCATAAATTTCCACCTTTAACTCCACATAATTATGCATCATGGAAAATTAAAGTATGGAGTAAATTAATGGAAAAAGGTCTCACGCATTACATAGATGGAACAATAGCAACACCACCTAATTCTAAGGCTAATCCTAATGCTCAGTTAGAATGGCTCACAAAGAATTGCATGGCTCTTGGAACTTTGCGCAAGTATGTATCAGATGACCTCATTTTTCACATTGAGAAGTGTACAACAATCAAGGAGGCTTGGGATATGTTTCAGAAATTGTATGGTCAAGTTGATGAAATCAGAGGTTACAAAATTGACAATGAGCTCACCAACTTGGATCCCAAGAGTTTTGATACAATCCAAGATTATGTCACCAAAGCAAATGAGCTAAGAGCAAAGCTTAAGGATTGTGGAATTGACAAAAAGGATGCTCAATTGATATTCAACTTGTTGGACAAGCTTGCACCAGAATATGTAGCATTTGTGTCTAGCTTCCAAACTCATCGTTTGATAGTAGGGAGTTCCTATGTTATGCCTTCATTTGATGCTTTCACAAAAATGTTGATATTGGAACAATCTAAGTTGTTGAACATGGGGCTTCTCAAGTCTTCAAAGTCCAAGGCTTTGGTGGCTAATCAAGGGAATCAAAGAAGTCAAGGCAAAGATTCCAACAAGAAGAAGAAGCAATCCAAGTCTAAGCCACACTAGGAAAAAAGACAATCATCCTCTCCATCACAAGGCGATTTTTCATCCTCTTCCAAGAAGGGGACACCACCTAAGAAGGATAAACCAACTTGTGCATATTGCAAGAAGTATGGTCATGATGGGCATCGATGCCACACAAAGCAAGTTGATGAGTTAACTAATCTTCTTAAGAAAAATAACATCAACTTGCCATCCACCTACACGAAGAAGGATTCATCTCTTTCCTCTTCCTCACATTCTAAGGGAAAAGGGCTAGCATTTGTGGCTACAATAGGTTCTTCACAACAATGTATACTTGACTCGGGCGCCTCATATCACATGGGTTCTACAAAGGAGCAGTTTTCTTCATTGGAGCCATCTAAGGTACCTCACATTTACATAGGTGATGATACACAAGTAGAGGTTGAAGGGAAAGGTTCAATTGACATGGATGATGGAACATTTGAGAATGTTCTCTATGTTCCTAACTTGTCTACCAACCTTCTCCCTATCTACCAAATCACTCACTATGGAAATGGGAAAAAGGTTGAGTTTACACCAGATTCAGTTGTGGTAAAGGAACTT
This sequence comes from Cryptomeria japonica, assembly GCF_030272615.1. NCBI lineage: Eukaryota > Viridiplantae > Streptophyta > Pinopsida > Cupressales > Cupressaceae > Cryptomeria > Cryptomeria japonica. The sequence goes on from NC_081414.1 coordinate 696,844,763, forward strand.
GATGATGATGCCTTGGTAGCAGTGGGACAAGTCAATGACAAGTCAAGGCTTTATTCATTCTCCCACTTTGTGCCAACTTCACCTTCTAGGGCCTTGCTTACTCATTCAAATTCAGAAAGTAAGTTATGGCATGAGCGGTTTGGTCACCTCAACTACCGCTATCTTCAGCAGCTCAGCACTAAAGACATGGTCACAGGTCTACCTTGAATCAGTTTTTCAGAGGGTGTATGTTCAAGTTGTTCCATGGGCAAGCATCTCGAAGAGAAGTTTGATAAGGGGAAAGCTTGGAGAGCTTTGGAAGTTCTTCAACTTGTTCACAACGATGTAGCAGGTCCATTTCTAGCACCTTCATTTAGTAAGGCCCGCTATGTCCTCACCTTCATTGATGACTACTCCTGCTTCACTTGGGTCTACTTTCTTATTCATAAGAGTGAATTATTTGACAGATTTCAGGACTTCAAGACTCGTGTGGAGAAGCAATCAGGGAAAGTGGTCAAGATTCTTCGTACAGATAATGGAAGGGAATATGTGAACAAAAGACTTGAAGATTTTTGTACATTTGAGGGGATTGATCTTCAACATTCTGCCGTATACACTCCACAGTAGAATGGGGTTGCAGAATGCAAGAATAGAACTCTTAAAGAAATGGCTAGCTGTATGATACATGCCCGTTCTCTTGATCCTGCCTTTTGGGCAGAGGCTATCAGTTGTGCCACACACATCCAGAATCGGGTTCCTCACAAAGCTTTGCAAGGTATTCCTCCTTTTGAAGCTTGGGTTGGTAAGAAACCGATTGTGAGACATTTCAGAGTCTTTGGGTGTCCAGCATGGGCTCGCATACCTCCACAAAAATGCAAGGCATTGGAACCTCAGAGTCGGCCTTGCATATTTGTTGGATATCTTGAGGGTGTTAAGGCATATAGATTGATGGATCCTGAGACACATGAGGTGTTCATTAAGAGGAGTGTTCACTTTGAGGAAAGCTCTCTTAGCTTTGCCCCTCTACCTCCACCACCTTCCTCCATTGTGGATAGTGATGTTAGTGATTCAGATGATGAGACTCCTTCAACTCCGACTCACAGGGTTACACCTTCGCAGGGTCCACTTGCAGTTGAAAAGCCTCATTCTACACCTCCACCTAGACCTCGTTGGGCTCGACAGACACTTGAGTCTGCGGGTTCTCTTGTTGGGGATCCTTCAGAAACATGGAGAACTTGATCACAGCATCAAGATCTACCACATGCATTCAATGCTATCGCTTCTGATCCACAGACATTTAGGGAAGCATCAGGGGTTCCTGAGTGGGACCAAGCTATGGAGGAAGAGTATAGTTCCTTGATGAGGAAGAACACATGGGATTTAGTCCATCTCCCTAAGGGGAGAAATATGGTTCGATGTAAGTGGATCTATCGGACCAAGTTTGTAGCAGATGGTAGTGTGGATAAGTATAAGGCTCGGCTTGTTGCAAAAGGTTTCTCTCAAGTTGCAAGTGTTGACTATACTGAGACCTTTGCACCCGTAGCCAAGATGAACTCCATTCGTTTGACACTTGCTATTATTGCAACTCATGGTTGGGCTGTACATCAGATGGATGTGAAGAGTGCTTTTCTTCATGGTGATCTTGATGAGGAGATTTATATGGAGCAGCCACAGGGTTTCATCCAAGATACTTCCTTGGTTTGCAGACTAAGGAAATCTCTTTATGGCCTTAAGCAGGCCCCCAGGTGGATTCCTTTCTTCTCTCTGCAGGGTTCACCAGGTGTCATTCTAATCCGAATGTCTACATTTTGCGACAGGATGACTCTCACTTGATACTTGTGCTCTATGTTGATGGTTTGATCATTATAGGGAGTACCGCATCCATCATTAGTAGGGTCAAATCTACTTTGCATGACAGATTTGCTATGACTGACTTGGGTCTTTTGCACTACTTTCTCGGGATAGAGATTTCACAGTCACCTTCCGGGATTATACTATCGCAGCCCAAGTATGCTCTTGATCTACTTGCACGCTTTCATATGGCTGATTGTAAGCCTGCTCCGACTCCCTTTCTTTCAGGAGTCAAGCTTGAGGCTCAGTGTTCTTCTCCACCAGTTGATGCCACTTTGTATCGTCAGCTTGTGGGTAGTCTCATCTACTTGACCCATACACGCCCTGGTATTTCATTTGCAGTTGGCATGGTTTCCCGCTTCATGCAGGAACCACATGAGCTTCATTGGAAAGCCGCCAAACGCATCCTTCATTACATCCAAGGTACACATCACTATGGGATTCACTATGCAACAAGCATAGGACTTCACTTGGTTGGTTACACAGACTCCGATTGGGCTGGCGATCTTGATGATCATAAGTCTACTTCTGGTTATAGTTTTCACCTTGGTTCGGGCCCCATTTGTTGGCAGAGCAAGAAGCAACATGCTATTTCTCTCTCTTCGACTGAGGCTGAGTATCAAGATGCTATTAACACAGCGACTAAGACCATTTGGCTCTAGTAGATTCTCATAGAGTTTGGATTCACCACTCCACGACCGACAGTTCTACATTGCGACAATTAGAGTGCTATTGCAATCTTGAAGAACTCAGTCCAGCACCAACGGACCAAACACATCGAGATTCATATGCACTATATCCGAGAGCTCATTCAGGAGCAGGTCATTGATTTATAGTATTGTCCTACAGTGGAGTAGGTTGCTGACATATTCACCAAACCTTTCACCGAGAGTAAGTTCCAACAGGTGCGAGCTCTCTTGGGGGTGTGGGATGTGTCATTAGGGGGGGTTAGCTGACTTCTCCTTCCTCTCTTATGGGGGGGACTTTTTCCTCTTTGAGGTTTTGTCCTTCTTCTTTGAGATTCTTTTGTACTTTCATCTCTCTTTTGGGGGGGAGTTTTTTCCCACTGGGTTTTCTCCCTTTCTCCGTTTGTGAGAGATTGCATTGCATGGTTTTGCTTGCATTTGCATATTGTACATGGGTACCTATCATGGCCTAGTCACTGGGACCCATCTTGCATTGTTGACTTGAGTCTTCATTCCCCTAAGTTGCACTTAAGGGGGGGTGTTGGTGTAAATAAATATTCATTTTGGATATTATTACACTTAAGTTAACTTAGGATAATGCATCTCTTCGTAGTTTGGATTTGAGACACTTAGGGAAGTGTGCACATAGGGATAGAGCTTGTAGGAGAAATTCCACCTTTTGTGGTCTTATTTTGCTGTTACACTCCACATTCGGTGGGTCATCCACCTCTTGTGGAATATTATATTATTTCTCCTACCTACCCCTAGTATTTCTTACCTACTCTTGTTTCTCATTGAGCCACATGTCATAATTGTGTGTTCGTACATCCATATGGCCTTGCCTATATAAGCAGGCCTATATTCATTGTATTGGTTAATCCAGTTGATCATTTGCATATTGATGAGTATATAGTTTGTTCTTGTCATTCTATTGTCTCTCTTTTTATGCTTTTCATTGTGCCCTTGATCTTGGCAAAATCCTACACCTCCTTCGTTTCCATTGTTCTTATTTCTAGTCCAGAATCTAGATTTGTCTAAGTTGTTGTTGTTTTGGTTATTGTAGTTTGATGAACCTGTTCCCTCTTTGAAGAATTTGAGCATTCCTTTCTTGACACATGCTTCTTCTACTTGAATGTCGTTTTCAATCAGTTTAACTAAAGACGGTATGCATTGGATCTTGAGTTTGTAACTCATCTCACTATTCAAGTTATTGATGAAAATTTCCATTTTCTCCTTTTCAGGAATATCTCGAGGATATCATGAAACCATTCATCGCCAATGTTGAAGGAATACCATGAATGTTTCATTGTTTTTCTGTTTTGTATTACAGACATCTAGCATGGTAATAGCATGTTGAATGTTATAGGAATATTGAGTGATGAATTTGTTGACTAGTTCATCAAATGATCTGACAGGAGGTGTGATTTTGGATAACCATTCCATTGATTGTCCTCCCAAACTTCATGGGAATAACCTCATCAGATAGGTGTCATCATGAGCGAATTCAAGACTCATGGTACATAATTCTCTAACATGATCAGGGGGATGGCTTTTTCCATTGTATTTATCAAATTTAGGAATGTCTGAGTTTGGAGGAGAAGGGACCATGTGCAATCTTCTGTCAAATGGATAAGGACAAATTTCATTTAGTGAATACCGTACTGTTGTCCCTTGTTGCATGTCTTGCATTTGTCTTTGTAACATTTGCATTTGTTGAGTAAGGGCAACCAAAGGCGCATTGTTTTGCTGAGGGAAGAGTTCTTCCCTTGCATTAATCCTTGCTTGAAATGGTGTTTGGAATAGTATATTTTGCTCAGGAATGTTTTGTTCAAGAATATCTTGTTCAGGGTCACGTGCATCCTCTTCTCTTTATCTTTTTTGATATTCATAATTTTGAGATCTTGTTTGAAAAACATCTGGGTCAAGGTCCTCAAGAATCTTAACTCCTTTGCTTGTGAGCATGAGTAGGTATTTCTCTTTGTCATTTTCCATGAGTCTTTCTACAAGTTTTTGGAATGAAACACTTTCTTGGCATTCCTGAAGAAGTTCTTCAGAAATTGCAGTATCCTCTGGATGTGGACCTTCAAAAGGATTTGATAACCTTCGATTCATACTGGGTTCTGCTTGTGCCTTGCTCTGTTTGCTTTGTTGAGAGTGAGTAACAGACATTTTAGAAATATTTGGGGGTTGGTGGTAATCTCAGGAAGTTATAAGTGATGCAGTCTTCGAGAAAGAATGTCGGATTGATCTTTCCTCCACGGTTTATGATTTGACTGAATGCGGATTTTTGACAATATGCCCTAGTCTTCAAAAGCTCCTTGGCAAATTCGTTGGATTTGTTCTGGATATAAAGTTTGATGTGATGAAGAAATGTTCGATGAGATTTGAAGAGTTGACGATTGATGTATAAAAATTTATTTCTTTTGACAAATTTGGAAAAACTTGGTGGTTGTTTCTTCAACGTGATGTTACGATAAATATTCTTTCTTCTCAGAATATGAGGATTAGTCATGCATAAGTGATTAATGGTTTCCTTTGAATTATTTTGGATTCAGTTTATCTTGTTTTAAAGACTTCAAGTTTTTCTTTATCAAAGTGAAGGTTTAGATGCCCCCTCACTACAAAGTGTGCCAAATGACATGGATAAAGTTTCCCGATATAGAAACTTGATTTGACAACTTGAGGTTTTGAACAAGTGTGTTTGGGATAGAATCGACAAGATAATAAAGGACTTATTCGTCACTTGCGATGATGTTTCCAAATTTTGATAGGATAGATATGTTTATCGTGTAACCAGTTTTGGATGTTTGGACAACCTTGTTTGATACAAAATTTGCCCTAGAAATAGCTTTTAATGCTCTATTTTGATACTCTGTTTTGACGAAAATGAAGCTGATGAAAGGAGGTTTTCAAATTTTTTAGAATTTATCTCTGTTTTGCCCCCTTTTTTTCTAATTTTGATCACATGCTAAAGCAGAGACCCTATGCGCTACAAAAGTTTTTCAATGCGCTAAAGAAAATACCCCACGTGCTAACCTGCCCTGGTCTACGCACTAATTGTTAAGATTATTAATCTAGTTTTCTATTTTGCTCAAAAGATCATGCGCTAGTATGGGCCTTCTACATGCTAACTGATAAACCCTATGTGCTAGTGTTTGACTCCTACACGCTAAGCTGATGCTTCAACGCACTAGACTATTTTTCGGACGCACTAACTGTTTCTGACTATTTCTAAATTTTTGCAAAGCGCTATTGTGAATACTTGACACACTAAGGATAAGACTTGACGTGCTAAGATATGATTGATATGCGCTAAGATGTTGCTCTTACGCACTAAATTGCCCTGATATGTTGTTTTGGTTGGTTTCTGCAATGTTTTGGAATTTTGTTTTGAGTTTTTCAGTGCTGATAAATGATTTTTTGAAGTAACAAATGCAAACACAACACAAAATACATAACCATTTTTGCCTAGTCTAAACAATAAGTGTATATTCTACGAGGATGTGTTCAAATCCCCAATGTTTCAACAGGTTTGGTTACAAAGAATACACTTCAAAAAGACTCTTTATTCAAGGGTCATAAGTAATACCATAGCCCATTAGTCTCGATACTCCATTAGCTCAAACAGTCGTGTCACCCCCTAGGGGGAACCCATTTTTTTGCCTTTTGCTATAAATTAACTCAAAGTGAATTGCTTCACAATTGAGTAGTTATCTTGGGAGATATATGGTGAGTAATATTGGGGGCAGATTCTTCCCCACCCTTGCACTATGATATTACAAATGTCTGGTTACTGACTCGGCTCAAGGTTTCTATTGCTAAGGTTCATAATCAGGCTTCCTATTCAGTCATTAGTGATAAACTCCCTTAGGAGGCTTCCCAACCTTTAGAACAAAGACTTTATGTATCCCAAGGATACTAGGGGAAGGCTAATCGTTGCACGCAACCGTTGAAAAGGACTTTCGTCACTTTCCACTTTTGGTTATAGTGGGTTGGAACACTTGGCGTCAAAGTCATTTCCCACTTAGGTCATTCCCTTCACACTGACCAAAGAATGGCTTTAAGAGTTTTTCAACCCCTTGGGAAGGCAGACCTGCTAAAGGATGTAAATGCTTTAAATGACTGAAAGCATAAGAGTAGTCTGGCTTTTTGATCACCTAGTTAAGGGGAGAGCATATATCTAGTTTCAAGACAAGGCAATTAAGTTGTTCTTTTTATTCTTTCAATTCAGTGATTTTCTAAGATCTATATGGAGATGTTGATCCACAAAAACAAGGTGTTTATTTTACTCTTTCAAGGCAATGATTTTCTATTCTATGGAAAGAAATCATCAACAAAGTAAATTTGATGTTTGGTCAACAAAATAAACCAATCAAAAGGGGAAGATCTTCCCTCTTTTAGTTGTAATTGACTTTTGTGACTTGGTGTGATTCTTTATTTTGCCCAAATTTAAAGATGGATCCTTTTATGCACCAAAGGATGGTGAAATTCTTTTTAAGCCTTTTGCAAAATGAAAATTTGTCTTGTTCTTTTTAAAGCCCAAATTAAGAATTTTCCTCCTAGAAAAGCAAGAAAAGATTTTTTTTTTGTGTGGTTCTTTTTAGGTACCCAAATGAAATATGAGTTCAATTTTAAGAAAATTAAAAGAAGTTCAAATTTTAAACTAACTTACTTAAGTTAGTAAAAACTCTAACTATCTTAATGGTCCTAAAATTGAGCTCCTATCTACAATAAAATCATTAGAATCCTGCAAAATAACAAGCAAAAAGGTTAGATAACTCGTGGACTTCAACAAGTCTAATTTTATAGATTTTAGTTTTTGTCTCTGTCCGTGATGCGCTACAAAACAAATTGCACACGCTACAATATAACAGTGATGCACTAAAAGATGACAGTGATGCACTATGTTGTTTTCAGGATGCGCTAAGATGGTTTTCGGATGCGCTGTTTTGTTTTTCTCCCCCACCGAGACCTACAGGAAAATGTTAGTGGGATAATGCGCTATAGTAAAGACTACACATGCTATTAAATAGACCCCACACGCTAAATGGAAAGTGGGATGTGCTAGACTATTAACCAGATGCGCCAGGGAATGTTTCCCATGCGCTGATTCTTGTTTCTCGCGTACTTGCAAAAGGGGTTAAATTCAAAAACCGATTTGATATATGGGGTCGGGCCCCACGGTGGGCACCAGAAATGTATGCAGGAAAAATGGGTCAATAGAACTTAAAATGTGAAAAATGAAGCTCTAGGAGACTTGTCCACACACCCACAGGACTTCTTGGTGCAAGCTATGGAGTCATGAAGGATGACTTAGCTTCCCAAGGTTGGTTCCATGGTTCTCTATCTCACAAGGTCCCTTAAACCAATTTCTCTGCTCTCAGATCACTGAACAAAGTGGTTTAGGGATGACAAATGTAAGAACGAGGGATGCTTTGATTGATTTTAACATGAAAATGCAACCTATCTATGCATGATCCTACAAATGAAATGAACTAGATTATAAGATGACAAGATTAGTAGTGATGCTATCTGACACCCTCCTAAATGGCACAATGTTAGTTTAAGATCAAACAACACAAAACACACAAGACGTTAGAGTTAATCAATCAAAAACCAAACACATGAAGGCATTCCAAGAGAGATACTAAAAACACATGCTAATGAATCTAACTAAAGAAGTAAGACAATGAGATATCTCCAACTATCTCTTAGCATGATATTAGTTCCTTCTCCCTTGTTCCTCTCTTCTCCAAGTTCCAAAATAGTGTAGCTCTCAGCAGCTTTTTGCACTATGGATGCTTATGGAGGATTGAGATTTATAGAATAGCTCTAAACATGAAATGAAAAGCTATTTTTATGTTAAAATGATGTGTTTTAACCCAAAAAGAAAATATTTAGTTATGCTATGCTAAATGCTCTCTAAAATGTCTATAGCTTAGATGCATACAAGTTTTCAGGATTTGGATTATGAAGGAATGGGCTCTATTTATAGGAAAAATGGAGCAATGGATGGACAGGATTGAAAGGTTTAATCAAGGGTCAAGCTTGAAAGTTGGGGATCCATGTGCACAATTGGCACCAATAAAATAGTGACAAGTGTCAACATAGGATTGGGTTGAGAGAAGAGGTTGGAGGCATTAAAGGCCTGAGAAGACCTCATGGTTATTTAAAGGCTAAGAGTCAAGCCTAAATTAGGATTACCCACTGGATTAGGAGTTAATGCAAGGATAAACCTTTGTGCAAAAGATTAAGAGATAATCATGGTCAAAGCATTAAATGCTTGATGAGACCTTTGTGGTTGGATAGAGGTTGAGTCAAAACAAATGTTTTAACCATGTGGGAGAGTTGAATTAACCATTAATGGTTATTGGAGACTTTGTGGATTAAGTGGTTGAAAGTTGGAAGCCTTTAATGGTTTTCAAAGACTTTGGGGTTTTTGGTGGTTGAAGGTTGAAAACCTTCAATGGTTATCCAAGACTTTGGGCCATTTGAGAAGTGACTCCATTTTGCTTAGGAATGTGACAATAATTAGGGGATGGATTAGGCTAATTAGGAAGGGGTTAGAAGAATCTAGAAGGGGATTAGATTTTTGCAAGTGGATTTGGTGGGTGAGGGAAAATAGGATTTTATTTAAAATAAAAATTCATTTATTTCAAAATATGTGCAAGTTGCATTTGTAGGAAAATGCAAGTGGGGTGGGGATAATGATTTAAATAAATGTTAATTTATTTAAAAGAGGAAAAAAATGATTTAATTAAATAAATTGATTTATTTATTTAATTAATGGGAATTTTATTTTAATGAATTAATTAAAATAAATCGAATAATTTATTTAATTAATAGAAGAATGTTTGGGGATGAATTAATTAAATATTAATTTAATTAATTGATGGCTAGTGGATTTTTAATCAAATAAATACGAAATATTTATTTAATTAAAATGGACAGATTTGTGTGACTACATTTGCCCCTCTTTGAGACGGTGCAGTTTATCGCATCGTTTCAAAGAAAGAAAAACTGGTGTGAAGAAATGCCCCATAAAATGTAAATTTAATGGGTGGTATGCCCCCTCGAGAGATGGGCCGAAAAATTTCGAAAAATCGGGCGATCTCTCGAAAAAGAATGAAAATTGGCAGGGTGATAGAAGAGAAGAAGTTAGGTATACTGGTTAAAAATAGAAGAAATCGGGGGAAACATGGAGAAATGAGGGGTCCGGGAAGTTCACGGGGACCACGGCGATGATCGGGGCGAAGTTACGATGACGACGGGGGGTATAAATGGGGTGAAAGGGGGTAAAATAGGATCATTTGTGACCGCGACCAGTTGAAAACTAGAGCTCTGACAGTGACATTTGGAGGAGCAACGAGGAGCGACGATGCCGTTTCTGATCACCGAGCACCGATTTGAGCGAGTCCGCCGGTACCAGCGCCCAGCCGACTATGGACCAGTGGTACGCAAATTCGAAAACCCACTTTTTATGCATTTTTGGTATGTTTTTAGCTAAGTCCAAGTCAAGTCGGAGCAAGAGCGTTGGAACTAGGTTTTTAGCGCTTTTGCTCCATTAATTAGCGCTATTGTGCCTCAATAGCGCTTTTGTAGGCTAGTTGTAGCGCTTTTGAATGTATTTAGCGCTTTTGTAGGCAAGTTTGAGCGCTTTTGATAAATTAGCGCTACGGAATAGTTAATTGAGCGCTATTGTCTTGTAATAGCGCTATTGTAGAGTGGTTTTAGCGCTTTTGTTTTTGTAGCGCTATTTGTAGGGCTGTTTGAGCGCTATTGATATTGTTGTAGCGCTATTGTTCAGAATGAGCGCTTTTGTAGATTAAATAGCGCTTTTGTCGTAGGATAACAAGATGCCCCAGTTTCGGACAAAACAAATCTCCTGATGCCTAGCGATTGATGGATGACGAGGTGAAGTGGGAGTTGTTTTGAACCATAGCAGCCCGATAAGACTTAGGTCATTTGTTAGGATAAATGCCTGTTGAAGTCTAGGCGGCCATGATTGCTTACCTGTTGAGACCCGAAGATACTTGATCAAAGTATCTGATGATAGTCTAGGTTTAAACTTAAGAAAGTTTGATAACAAAACAACTGATGGTGGGTTGATGAATGTTTATGTGCAGGAGGATCTACGCGTGTTGCAGTTACGCGAGCGCCACCCCGCGACACAGGGGTTGCGAGATCGTTTGACTCAGAGCGAGATAGATTGCATTGCGGCGACTGGGCTCTATGAGGTGATGCACATGCCCGTGATTCGGATGAATCACGGCCTGATTACAGCATTAGCAGAGCGATGGCACAGTGAGACTTGCACGTTCCATCTGGCTCAGGGAGAGATGACGGTGACATTGGAGGACGTGTGGCGTATCCTCCGGATTCCGATTCGGGGGCAGCTGGTGACGTATGATCGATCTTGGGGGACGGTGTCTTGCCAGAGGATATTTGATGAGGATGTATACATTGATGATGGGTCGATCGCATGGGAGGATATAGCGGCACTATATGAGCCCCTTCCAGCAGTTTTGTCAGGGATCGTGGGAGGACTTCTGTGTCCAGACAGGCGGTCACATGGATTGGCGGTTGGATGGGGACACGTGATAGAGATGATGGTGACAGAGGGGACCCGATATGCCTGGGGGCCGTGCGTGCTAGCGCACATGTATCAGGAGTTACACGAGGTAGTGTACAGAGGGCGGGGGTCTCTTGCAGTGGGCATGACGCTACTGCATGTGTGGGCATGGGAGCACTTACCAGTGACTCGACCAGTGAGTCTGAGATTCCGAGCCGTGGACCAGCCCTATATGTTTATGTATAGTGGTATGATGAGCCAGCCCCACTTGGGGAAGGTAGAGTGGTGGCGGCGGGCATTGGATGATTTGGATGCAGTGATCTGGCGGCCATACTTGGAGTGTGAGCCATGGGAGGATGATGCAGAGGCACTGCCGTATTGCTTTATGACCCGATTCCTCATTGGGAGGACCTCGTATCATGTAGAGAGACAGGTGCCGGGACGGGTGATGAGGCAGTTTGGACGGCAGCAGGGACTGCCTACCGGATCAGGAGAGTATGCACGAGTGATCCGAGAGCAGTATGCATGGGGTCCAGTGCTACCGTATGATCAGGCACTGGCAGAGTTCCGGACACTGCAGGCGAGGCCATGGGATCTACGACCGAGGGTCGTGGATGCAGGTGTGACAGCAGAGTATACACAGTATCGGGCGGCGCACCCGATCCGACGGATATCAGACCCAGCTGAGCCGATCCCAGCGTTTGAGGATGAGAGGGGACGAGGACGGAGAGGAGGAGGCCGAGGAGGCCGAGGAGGAGGAGGAGGAGGAGGAGGAGGAGGTGGTGGTGGTGGAGGAGGTGGAGGAGGTGGAGGAGGGATGGGGATGCCGAGACAGCGGAGAGGGAGAGGGGGGTTACCATTGCAGATATCACAGGGTCCTTTGATGCAGGGAGGAGTGCAGCTGAGTGGGAGGGGGATGGAGAGAGATATCCCTATGGATACAGGTGCAGGAGAGGGTGGTGCAGGGGAGGGACCGAGTGGAGGGGATGATACAGGTGCGGCAGCCATGGACATGGGGGAGGGAGCTACTGGGGATCTGCGGGAGCACATGATAGGTTATTTGCAGACCCGGGTAGAGAGATTAGAGGCGGAGGTAGCAGCTAGAGATGTGCAGCTATTTGCACGTGAGGCAGAGCTGACAGTGGTGCTGCGGGAGAGAGATACGGCAGTGGAGAGATTGGCGGAGCTGCAGGAGAGAGTCCGAGCGGGAGCACAGAGTCCTTCAGGGGAGACTATGAGGCAGTTTGGGCGAGCACAGGCTGAGATAGAGTACTGGCGAGGTTTATATGAGCAGGTGGTGCCATTCAGTCAGCGAGCTCTCAGTTATACCCAGATGCGACAGTCGAGATCCGAGCGATCACAGAGGATGCAGAGCAGTGGGGGAGTGATGGGTCCTTTGAGGCGGGATAGATCAGGAGATGCAGGAGGGAGCGGGGGTTCGATGAGGCCTCCACGGAGAGATGGATCAGGTGGTGCCGGTACCAGTGGTGGAGTAGGTAGGGGTGGGGCAGGTACAGCATCTGGCCAGAGTGGCATTTGAGAGAGCATCTTTGCATCTATGTATTGTATCTTTGTCTATTTTTTTTGGACTGTATCTTGGATGGCTCTTGGTAGCCGATTTTGTAGACTTCATTGTACTCTGATATATGAGATGATATATATGAGGAGATCCCATTTTGTGATGAGATGCATGTGATAATGTATGGATGTTTATGCATGATGATGATTTATTGCTTAGATGTATATGAGATGTTTCTTTTATGCATGTTTTTATGATGAGTTTATGATGTTGTATACTGACATATGAATGCAGGTTTATATGTGTATGATGGATTTGATTTGTGATGTAATGCTTTATGTATGTAATGCCATGATGATGATGTATGCTTTGTATGAACAGGATTTTTGATGGTTTCCTATTGCAATGTAATGATGAGATGATTTATGTGATGATGTCAATGCAATGGTTAGATGAATGATTTTATGTATGGATATGCATCTAGATGTGTTTAGATGAATGCAATATGGATAAACAAAATGTTTTAAGTGCAAATGTTTATATGATGATATTTAAATGAATGCAGATGGATTTAAACAAATGTAAAGTACAAATGTTTATATGATAATATTTAAATGAATGCAGATGGATAAACAAATGTAAAGTTCAAATGTTTATATGATAATGTGTTTTAACTGAAGGCATATGGATAAACAAATGTAAAGTACAAATGTTTATATGATAATATTTAAACGAATGCAAATGGATAAACAAATGTAAAGTACAAATGTTTATATGATAATGTGTTTTAAATGAATGCATACGTAAAATGGATATATGAAATGGTATGAACGAATGTTTTGTAAACAAATGGTTTTATGAATCTAAAAATGCGTTTAAAATATGTTTGTAAGTACAAATGATAATGGGATGATACTATAACTAATGAGTATAATAACTGCACCTAAATGTAATGAGAATGAATGCAATGTGAATGAATCTTTCAATGAGCATAAAAAGATACTTAGTAATGAATGAATGCATCTTTTTACTTATAAAGAAATGTATGCAAATGATAAATGGTGAAAAGGTTAATAAAATGATAATGGATAATTGATGTGAAATGAATGCTTATTAAATGATGCAATACAACCAAAGACAATTTGATCCCATGAATGAATCTAATTATTTATGATTGATGAAAATGATTTTTAAATGAAAAGTAATGTCAATAATGAACTGTATGCAATGTTTTTTGAAAAATGACATGAATGGACGTAATGCAAGATGCACCTAAATGCAAGGATGATATGATCATGAGGAATGCAAGGTTTTAAAGACTTTTCATGATGCACTTGATGATGTATCAGAGTACTCGGTCGTGATTTATATCCAAGACCAGCTTAATTTTCTCATTTTTGCATATAAAACATCTATATGAATAAGTGAACGGATGGGTGATATGCAACAGAATGCAATATATAAATAGATGAGATGAAATGACGATCCATAGTGCTCTATTTTCATCATTGAGCTTTAAAATGTTGGAAGAGAATACAAGCATCTTGACATAATGATTCAAGATGACTTGAGTATTTCTTTCATGGATTTTAATATAGCAAGTTAATACAAACGACTTGATATAAGGGTCAAGTCGATCAGAGTATTGCTTGCGGAACAGATAAGGATTATCTCCGTTCGTGCATGACTTGGATCGTCCTCCTTGACCTTAGGCTGATCAGATCCTGAGACAAGTGCATACCGTACTAAGAAAATAAAAACCTTTATCCAATTTGGAGGAAGAGGAACCAAAGAATGAGTATTGTACCTGCAAACAAACAGCATATATATACATAAAGAATAAAGAATATGGATCCTTGGTAATGGTTCATGCTCATATGGTCGAGGTATACGCTGTAGTCAGCAAGCCGTAGTGATCTATGACTGTATTTTTGCCTATGATCACATAGCTTAGTGAACTTCCCACGTAGACACCATTAGTACATGCCCCAGAACTTCATCGGAAATAATGCACAAACGATACAAAACAATGCTGAAAGATCCCGATACTGATAAACAAACGATTGTACTCACAAATCAACCAAGTATTTGATAGCTTAACATAATTTTCTTGTCAAAGAAAACGTCACTTTTGTCTTTGTTTTGGTAAGGAAGGATACATCCTTGTTTGAAAGACAGGTTTGGATTGTTAATGTCGATTGTGTTGGTTTGATTGGTAAATGGTCAGTGTGTGAGTAGTTGTCAATGTTTATTTTGTATCTGATCGGATGAATATGTACAAGGTGTTGTCATGTTTTTGTGTGATTTTCGATGGTGTTTCAATGTTTTTTGAATTTTTGTGAAACAATTTTGAATGTTTTTGGTATTTTGAGAGTCATTTTTGAATGTTTTTGGTATTTTGATGATTGCTTGAATGAAGAACTGAATGAATCATAAGACAATGTAGAATCCACTTCCATCACGATGGTAAGGGTATTGCCCCCAGTTTGTAGACCGGACTATGAAAAGGTGGGATGCTAGACGCGTGGAGTACTTTCTTAATTGCAGATCAAATAACAAGCCATGGTTGGGATAGATGGATGTATGTGTGCATGAATGTGATCGCAACGAGCCTGAAAGATACTGGAGCCATTGCCTTTACGAGTGGCGCCTGTTTGCCAGGTTTTCACCATCGCACTTACCCAAGGTGCCACCGGAGTGTTTGTTCACCGTTTGGATGCATGATTTTTCTTTACTTTTTTTTTTTTGAATGTTTTTGTATTTTCTTCAGGACATTTTCTGAATGTTTTTGATATTTTCTTGATATGTAGGGGAGTCTGATGCTCTGTATACCTTAGGTATAAAACCGTTTGAGGTGCATGCTATTGATTGGATCTGCGAGCGGTTCTCCTTCTGGTGTAGCCAACTGATATGCCCCGGACCCGAACACAACAGTGACAACATATGGGCCCAGCCAGTTTGATTCAAACTTACCCTGATGTTCTCTGTTTGGTTGGTTGCGAGGATTCTCTCGTAGAACAAGATCACCTACCTCAAATGTACGAGGTCTAACTCGGTGATTGTAGCTTCTGCTCATGCGCTGCTGATAGGCTTTGAGGTGATTGTATGTAGCTTGTTGTTTCTCATCAAGTAACTCTAAGTCCTGAAGATGGGATACTCTGTATGCTTCATCATCGATGAGATTATGCAAGGAAACTCGTAATGATGGTATCTCAACCTCAATAGGTAAGATAGCTTCAGCACCATAGACCAATGAATAAGGAGTTGCACCTGTAGGGGTCCGAATGCTAGTTCGATATGCCCATAGCGCTGGATTTAGTTGAACATGCCAATCACGGCCGGCATCATTGACTGTCTTCTTTAGGATCCGTAGTATGTTTTTATTGGATGCTTCAGCCTGACCATTGCCTTGTGGGTAATAGGGAGTGGAAAAGCGGTGTTGGATATGAAATTTGTCACAAAGCTCACGGACATCCTGATTTTTGAAAGGAAGACCATTATCTGTGATGATGGACATGGGCACACCATACCGGCAGATGATGTAGTTGAGGATGAATGAGGCGATCTGCTTGCCAGTGACTTGGGTAAGTGGAATAGCTTCGATCCACTTGGTGAAATATTCAGTGGCGGTAATAATGAATTTATGGCCATTGGATGAAGATGGATGAATCTTACCCACAAGGTCGAGGCCCCATTGACAAAAAGGCCATGGTGTTGTGATTGGTTGCAGTTCTTGAGTTGGTGCATGTATTAGGTCGCCATGAACTTGACATTTCTTGCATTTTCTGACAAAGTAATAGGAATCCTTTTCCATAGATGGCCAATAGTATCCAGCTCACATGATCTTCTTGGCTAGTGATGGACCACTTGAGTGAGTCCCGCAAATTCCTTCATGTACCTCTTCCAAAGCCTTTGTTATCTCATCTTGTTCCAGACATCGAAGGAGAGTACCATCAAGACCGCGTCGGTATAGGGTTTCGGCAATAATGGTATATCGAGCAGTTTGGCGAATGAAGGTTTTACGTTGGTTATTTGATTGGTTGGGAGGAAGGGTGTGATCGCGGAGATAGGTGTAGAACTCACCGTACCATGGGGATTCGGAACCAACAAGGCGACATATCATTTCAGATTCAGGGATATCATAAGCGGGGATCCAAAGCTGTTCTACCAAGAACTCATAGCGTGTTGAATTCTGTGGAAGATCTAGTAGAGATGCGATGGTAGCCATAGCGTCAGCAGCTCGATTCTGATCTCTTGGTATCTGCTCAAAAGTGATAGTAGTAAATGATGTCTTTAGAGTGTCCACCATTTGCTTGTATGGCATGAGTTTATCATCTTTGGTCTGATACTCATCTGTTGCTTGTCGAATGACTAGTTGGGAATCGCCATATACTTGTAGTTCTTGTAATTTCCATTGTATGGCTAATCTGAGTCCTGTGATCAAAGCCTCATATTCTGCTATATTGTTTGTGCATGGAAATGTGAGCCTGTAAGACTTCGGGATGCTATCACCTTGAGGTGTGATAAACAGAATGCCTGCCCCCGAGCCGTGCCTAGTGTATGACCCATCAAAATATAGCTTCCATGGTTGTGCTGTTGTGATCATGAATATCTCTTCATCTGGAAAATTGGAAATGAGAGGATGATCGCCTATGAGTGGTGCATCGGCCAACTGATCTGCAATGACCTGCCCTTTGATAGCTTTATGGTCCACATACTCGATGTCAAATTCACTTAGAATCATCACCCATTTGGCCAAGCGACCTGTCAATGCTGCTTTGCTAAGTAAATACTTGAGTGGATCAATCTTTGCAATGAGTTGCACCTTGTGTGTTAACAGATAGTGCCTCAGTTTAGTGGCTGTCAAGATTACTGCTAGGCAAGCTCGCTCAATAGGTGTGTAATTGAGTTCATAGCCAACCAGTGTGTGAGAGATGTAGTAAACAGCACACTCTTTACCTTCTGCATTATGTTGTGCCAGTAGTACACCCAATGCTGTACTTGTTGCTGAGATATAAAGTAACAACGGTCTACTTGGATCTGGTGGCATCAGTAATGGTGGATTTATGAGATAGTCTTTAAGCACTTGAAATGCTTGTTGGCATCTGTCATCCCACTGAAAGCGGATGTTCTTGTGTAGCAAGTGTGTGAATGGGTGACACTTATCAGCCAATTGTGCAATGAATCTTCGGATGGATTGAAGCCGTCCTTGTAGTGTCCTTAGCTGACTGATATTCTTTGGAGGTGGCATGTCCATGATTGCCTTAACCTTTGCTGGATCGACCTCAATGCCTTTTCTTGAGACAATGTATCCTAGAAGCTTCCCGGAGGTCACTCCAAAGACACATTTCTTTGGGTTGAGTCGAACATGGTATTGTTCCAGTCTATCAAAGATTCTCTCTAATATGTCCAAATGACCTTCTCTAGTGAGTGATTTTGCTAGTAAGTCATCTACATAATCTTCCATCATAGTATGCATCATGTCATGGAAGATGGTGGTCATTGCTCTTTGATAGGTCGCTCCTGCATTCTTTAGACCGAAAGGCATTACATTCCAGCAGTATGTGCCCCATGGACATGTGAAGGCTGTCTTATGTTGATCTTCGGGTGCGATCTTTATCTGGTTGTAGCCGGAAAAGCCATCCATGAGTGAAAGCATGGCATGTCCTGCTGTCAGATCCACTATGATGTCGATATTTGGAAGGGGGAAGTCATCCTTAGGACATGCCTTATTCAAGTCTCTGAAGTCTGTACAAATGCGGATGCCCCCTTTTGGTTTGCCGATAGGCACAATATTGGAGATCCATTCTGCATAATCAATTGGTCTAATGAAACCAACATCCAGGAGTTTCTTGAGTTCTGTTTTGACTAGCACGGCGATCTGGGGATGCATCTTACGAAGCTTTTGCTT
Organism: Cryptomeria japonica; assembly: GCF_030272615.1. Classification (NCBI taxonomy): domain Eukaryota; kingdom Viridiplantae; phylum Streptophyta; class Pinopsida; order Cupressales; family Cupressaceae; genus Cryptomeria; species Cryptomeria japonica. The sequence goes on from NC_081414.1 coordinate 696,863,281, forward strand.
GACAGGTTTGGCTCCTTCTACGATGGTGAGGTGATGCATGACTAAATCGGGATCAAGCCCAGGCATGTCTGCATATGACCATGCAAAGTTGATCTGACGCTTCTGGAAGAACTCTATGAATTGAGGCTGTTCCTCTGGAGTGAGAAGGGATGCCAGATGTATGATATGAGGGTTTTCAGGAGTCCCCACATTGTATTCTTTAGTCTCCTCAATGAGAATCGTTGATCATTCTTGTTGTGTACTAGCAGGGAGAATGTCAAACCCTTCATCCTCAGGCGCCTCAGAGAGGTTTTCACCATTGGATACGCTCTTTCTTTCTACTTTTGTCGGATCAAACAGTGCCACAGTGTGGTTTTCACTGGAAGATCCATGTTTTATCGTTATATTTTGCAGCTGAAAGGTTTGGCATCCGCCCCGAAGTATGCTGCGCTATTAAGTTGAATGGCGAATCCAGCTTTGTGATCCCCGCTTGGTAGATTATCCCTTAATTCCAAAAAGTCAATGATAGCCTCATCGTTCTGGAAGAGGTCAAGACATGGGGGATTTGGTTGGTTCCATTCAATGAGTTCAGGGTGGATAATGGGCATTACTTCATCGATTAGATTAAGTGCGGGTGATGTATCAGTGAGGGTTAAGACAGTGTGGTGAAGGTCGTTGATAGTACTCTCCCTGTCAGAATCAGGCGTAGGATGAGACGTAGGGTCTGTGGAAGATGTTTCCAGCTCAGGTACCCAAGTGGTCTTTATCTGTGCTTCTCCATAAACAGGGATGTCTTTGCGGGGTGGAGGTGGTGATGTGTCTTCCTCATCTGACGTGTTAAGTTGCACTGAATCGAATTCCCACTCATGTGAGTCGGTCTCTGAATCACTCTCCAGCATCCGATTGCTATACCATACTGGGATGTCTTTGGAGTTAAATACTGCAGGTGTGATTGGTTTATGTATTTTTGTAGTGATCGGTGCTGTAGGAACCATGATGGGGATTAAAGGATTTGTCACTGGAAGTATCGGCCGTGTTGCCTCAGTGGCTTCTGCAGGAACTGCTGGGGCCATAGATGCTGCTGCGGATTCTGATACAGTTGCTGCTGCGGATTCTGATACAGTTGCTGCTGCTATTGGTGTTATTGATGGGATTACTGGTGTGATTGGTGGTATGTTTGTCACTGATGATGGTTGCGGTGGGTTTGTGAGCTTTGATGGGGCAGTGGGGATAGTGTTTGATGGTGCTTTGATTATGAAAGGTGTCCTCTTTGCAGTAGGTAGGCAAAATGGTTTGTTGGGTTTTCCTTTGAATCTGAGTTTAGGAAGGACTTCTTTTTCAAAGCCTAGGCCTGTATTACCTTTGGGCTTGAACTCTGGCAGCAATGGTTCATGTCGTCCTTGTTTGCAGGATCCCAAAGCACTTTGACCATCATACCCCATTCTTTGCATAATGAGGAGGCCTTTACCATACTGGTCCGTAGGAAGTGTAACTTGCGGTTTGTCAGTGGTGATGGGATCCTTATAGATCCAGTCTGCTAGGTCCTCATCTTGTGTTTCTTCCTCTTGACTCTTTCCAAGGATGAAAGGAGTTAAGGCACATGCTGGTGTGATCAGTGGTTGCTGGAGTAACTGTTGTGGTTTACCGTGCGTTCTAGGAGAAATGGGCATTTGTCCCACACAAAAGAGCTGACTCAAGTTGTATTCTCCAGGACCTTCCTCTGCGACTTTCATCTTAAGCTTTTCTTGCTTGGGTATAGGAGTGTTTGAACTGGCAAGAGAGGCGGGACTTATATATGATGTGGAAGAAATGGCTTCCCTATTATTAGGAACAGTAATTTCTGGTTGATGGCTGATATTATGGCAAAATGCAAAGGGATTTGCATCGCCCAGGATTGTGACCTCTGCACCATTATGTGGGAACTTGATACATTGATGGTAGGTAGATGGAACAGCTTGCATGGCATGTATCCAAGGTCTCCCTAATAATAGATTATATGGCAGAGGAAGGTCCAGAACTTGACAGATGATGTGCTTTACCACAGGGCCCACTCGGATTGGTAGTACCACAGCTCCTTTGGATGAACGCTCTGCATCATCATAGGCCTTGATGGTGATCTTCTTGCGAGGATCCACTGATTCTATTGCATATCCCAATGCCGTGACCAACTGTAGTGTGCAAATGTTTAGGCCTGCTCCATTATCGATCAAGACTCGCTTGATCCTGTGTTGGTTGACAAAGCCTTCAATGTGGAGTGAGGCGTTATGAGGTTGTTGGAATGAAGAGTTGTCACTTTCGGAAAAAGTGAGACAAGGTGATGACTTTAGATTTCCAACCATGGCTTGAAATTGGTCCGTATTCATGTTTGCAGGGACTGACGCCTCTTGGAGTGCTTGATCCAAGATTGTTTTATGAGAGGGTGACAGACGCAAAAGCTCCAAGATGGATATAAGCGCAGGGGTTTTGTCTAATTGTTCCACAAGATTGTATTGCTTTGGGATGGAGGTGGTGCCTTGTGGAGCTGCCTTTATGGTGACCTTGCCACGACGTGTAACAACATTGCAATTTGCAGTGGGATTTTTGAAGGTGATAGTTGCAATTTGTTCACTGGCATCATACAGGTGATTGACAGTGTAATTATACGCAGCCTGCGTATAATCAGTGGTATCAGGACCTCGTCTGGACGTGGAAGGACCCCTTTGATCTTGTGATGGAAGTGGATTTTTGAACATCTGATGATCATTATTGGTTGTTTTTGGGTCATGCCCTTCAATTTCAATTTCTCCTCGGTCAATAAGATCCTGAATGAGATCTTTCAATCGGTGACAATTACTTGTCTTATGTCCTCTTCCTTGATGGAACTCACAATGTTCAGTATCTCTCCACCATGCCGGTTTGACCTGAGGCTCGTAATTTGATAACTTAGGTAGAGTGATCAAATTCTGAGAAATGAGTTGTCGCATCACTGTTTCAATGGGTTCCCCTAAGGGAGTGTATGTGCGTTTTTGTTTTTGTTGACGGGGTCTTGGTTCATCATGAGATGTGATGCGACCTTGATTAAGAGGAACATTTGTGTTATTTTGAGGTGGAGGATTTTGTCCTGCAAATCGAACCACAGGTTGTGCATTTTGGACAGTCCGAGCATCCACAACCCCATCGTTGACGATATTCTTATTCTTGTTCCAGAAGTTCGGTTTATCGCTATTGAAGCGCGGGCGAGGACCATCTTTGGGTTCATTAAAGATTTTGATGAGTCCTTTTTTGATGAGTGCCCTTTCACATTTTATACCTTTGGTGATCATATCGTTAAAAGAATCTGTATCTTTGACATCCAGGTGAAATTCCATTTCTTCGTTTAAGTTGGAAATGAAAATTTCCACTAGTTCTCGTTCAGGTAACTGAAGAGAACGTCTGCTAGACATTTGGCGCCATCGTTGCAGGAATACTGAGAATAATTCACCTGGTTTTTGTTTGGTGTTGCATAGATCAGCCATGGTGATGTCGCGTTCAATATTATAAGAGTAATGAGATAGGAACTTCTAGATGAGTTCCTCAAATGTTCTTATGCCACCTGGTAGTCGGGAAAACCATGATGTGGTTGTTCCTCCCAAGCTTTGGGGAAAAAGGCGCATTAAGTATGTGTCTTCATATGCAACTTCGAGACAAGCGGAATGAAATTCTCGGACATGATCGCGGGGATCTCCCTTTCCTCTATATTTTTCGAATTTTGGTGTTTCGAACCCGCGTGGAAAGGGTGGCATATAAAGATTCCTATCAAACGGATAGGGACAGGTGTCGTTAAGTGAGAATTGATTGGTCTTAACACCACTATGAAGTTGTTGGGCGAGATTCTCAACTTGTTGCCGCAACATCTCTATTTCATTAGGAGGAGGAGGTGGTGGGTTACCTTGAGGGATATTATATCTGATGGGATCTCTACGCCTTTCTTCCTCATGGCGACTTTGTCTTTCTGATGCTTGTCTTAATTGGGCAAGATCAAAGTCTGAGGGGAGTTTGGCTCCTTCTTGAGCGAGTCTTAAAAAGTGAGCATCCGCATTGCTCCTTAGTATTTCATCAAATAATCTGTTAAAATGAGGATTATGCTGAACCCTTTCGATTGTTGAAGGAGTGGGAGTACTTGGGTTTTCGTCATTCCCATTTCCTCCAAGTGCCTCTTGAAATTCATTGAGGTTGTCCTCTTCTTCCTCAATTTCTATTTCTCGCTGCCTTGATCGCGATCGGGTTTGAGCCATTTTGTTTACAAGTTTGTTTTCGAAGTTGATTGAAGATGATGATGAGTGGTGATGAAATGAAAGATTGGTTGGTTGGTGATTTGTGTTGTATGGGGATCTCTAGCACTTTAAGGTAGATGTAACCGAAATTCCTTCTTTGATTTGCTTGTTTGTTTGATAAGATTTGATATGATAAGGTGCAGAGAAATCTGAGATGTGTTACAGATTTAACTACCTAGCAATGAGAGGATTCACTCATGAACTAGTTTTAACCTGCGTAGATGTGTCTCTTAGGATGAGCTTATCCTAGATGTAGAAACAATCTAAAAAGTGATGTGATGTGTTTTGATTTCAAGCAATATCTAAAAGGGAATCTTGGGACAAGAACCTCTTAATGTTTTGAGAGTTTTGGGATGGATTGATGATGGAGTGATGATGTATGAGTGAGATGATGGATGTTTTTGTTTTCAATTTCAATCTTTCAATAAAAACTTTGTGTCACAAATGGGACAAACTCTATCTCTTCCCTTTTGGGCGTTGGTGGCACTTCTCGAGCTGTGTTGTAGGTGATACAGATGTTTGGGAAGAAGTTGGGATTAATCTTTCCTCCTTGATTTTTATGATAACTCAGAGCTCTATATTGCATAAAAGCTCTGCGGTTCAGTGATTCTGAATTAAACTCGTTTGTTTTACCTTGAAGGTACAGACGCATGCGATGTAGAAAGACTCTATGTGAGACAAAGATTTGTCTATTGAGATAGAAAAATTTCCTTCTTTTGATCAAAGCCTTTGAGCTTAATGGTCTTCTTTTCAAGGTAATATTCTGATGACCCTTCTTCTTTCGCAAGATGTGAAGAATGGTCATAAAAGTTGTGACTCTGTGTTTTTTGCACTTTGTTTTTGGTATTTTTGGTTGTGTTGACAGATGTTGGATGAATACTTTGTTTTTGGGATTGATTTTCTGATTTTTCTTTGACAAGAAAACAAAGCAAGCACACAAACACAAGATTGTAGTCTCAAAGGCACAAATGAGTAAGGGTCTAGATCAACCCAATCCTTTGGACTTGTTTTTGACCCTTCCTTTAGATGTATTTTAAGATGTATTTCCAAAGCCTGAAGTCGGCTCAATTTGCACTAGGTCTGTAAAACGAACACACTTCAAACACTCTTTATCCCTATGGTCAGATGGCCAGTTGTGATAAATTTAGCCCACATCTTGATATTTCTTCGACTTTGGTACTACATACCTTATGAATCCCGCTGTGGCAGGTAAGGATGTGATATACTAAGTCTTGCGCGAGCATAACAAATAGATGATCCCTATGATGGGGGAGTCACCACTTTTATCAAGCCACAAGTGACTTTTCAAAAAGCTATGTTTCTACTCAAGGAAATATGTATGGTGAGTATCTTGGGAGCAAAACCATCTATGCTCTTGCACTAAATTATACCTCAAATATCCTCAATCAATAGAACAGGTGGGCTACTACTTAAAGGTGTTTAGTCATGTTCGATGGCTTTGGACATAAGTTCATTCTGCAGTGACTCACTTAAGAGCCTTGTAACTGGTGGTGGGGCCCATTTGTCCTTTCGGCCAGTTACACTGTAGGAACAGTTATACACAAGGCTACAGCTTTCGCTCTCACCTGATTTCTATAGCGGCTCGAAGGATTTACCGCTCGAGGTCATTCCCAAGAGTATCGATCCCTTGGCAGGCCTCTCTTAAAAAATAAAATTTTGAGTGTTACTAACACTTTTCTCTTGCACCTAGGACCACGAGAGCCAAGGGAGAGGATAGTGTGTGTTAGAAGTAGGTTCAATTTCTCCTCGGTCAATAAGATCCTGAATGAGATCTTTCAATCGGTGACAATTACTTGTCTTATGTCCTCTTCCTTGATGGAACTCACAATGTTCAGTATCTCTCCACCATGCCGGTTTGACCTGAGGCTCGTAATTTGATAACTTAGGTAGAGTGATCAAATTCTGAGAAATGAGTTGTCGCATCACTGTTTCAATGGGTTCCCCTAAGGGAGTGTATGTGCATTTTTGTTTTTGTTGATGGGGTCTTGGTTCATCATGAGATGTGATGCGACCTTGATTAAGAGGAACATTTGTGTTATTTTGAGGTGGAGGATTTTGTCCTGCAAATCGAACCACAGGTTGTGCATTTAAAGGCTAAGAGTCAAGCCTAAATTAGGATTACCCACTGGATTAGGAGTTAATGCAAGGATAAACCTTTGTGCAAAAGATTAAGAGATAATCATGGTCAAAGCATTAAATGCTTGATGAGACCTTTGTGGTTGGATAGAGGTTGAGTCAAAACAAATGTTTTAACCATGTGGGAGAGTTGAATTAACCATTAATGGTTATTGGAGACTTTGTGGATTAAGTGGTTGAAAGTTGGAAGCCTTTAATGGTTTTCAAAGACTTTGGGGTTTTTGGTGGTTGAAGGTTGAAAACCTTCAATGGTTATCCAAGACTTTGGGCCATTTGAGAAGTGACTCCATTTTGCTTAGGAATGTGACAATAATTAGGGGATGGATTAGGCTAATTAGGAAGGGGTTAGAAGAATCTAGAAGGGGATTAGATTTTTGCAAGTGGATTTGGTGGGTGAGGGAAAATAGGATTTTATTTAAAATAAAAATTCATTTATTTCAAAATGTGTGGAAGTTGCATTTGTAGGAAAATGCAAGTGGGGTGGGGATAATGATTTAAATAAATGTTAATTTATTTAAAAGAGGAAAAAAAGGATTTAATTAAATAAATTGATTTATTTATTTAATTAATGGGAATTTTATTTTAATGAATTAATTAAAATAAATCGAATAATTTATTTAATTAATAGAAGAATGTTTGGGGATGAATTAATTAAATATTAATTTAATTAATTGATGGCTAGTGGATTTTTAATCAAATAAATACGAAATATTTATTTAATTAAAATGGACAGATTTGTGTGACTACACTATCCTAACATGATATACTAGTTATGTTTAAGCTATTGATAAAAGAAACAATCTAAAATGGTTATTAGATTAATTCTTATTTGCAAAGAGAGACTAGATGTGTTTAAAAATTGAGCATAAGAATGATACTAAGAGCTTTCATGTATGAAAATGGAGGAATGAGAGCTCTATTTATAGCAAAAATAGGGCGATGGATGGCCAAGATTGAAAGAGATAATCAAGGGTTGAGTTTGAAAGTTGCTCAATCCATGTTCACAATTTTCACCAATGAAATGGTGACAATTGACAACATAGGGTTGTGTAGCGTCGTAAATTGTACGCACTTGCTAGGATGGTACAATTTCACACCTAGTTTAGCACCCGCCTTGGCGCATTTTACATTTTGCATTGCATCTCTCCTTTAGCACTTAATTAATGAAACTAATTAGGTCTAAGGTTCTATTTCATCATCTTCCACGTCATAAAGTCGAGCCCTTTCATTAAACTGTGCCCTTTTCATTTTATTCCTCCAATACATCATTCAATCAAAAACCCTAATTAAGTCCTATTTTGAACTTTGGGGCTTGACTTCGGGGGTCAAAACATCTTGAAATCACTTGTAACTTCAGGATTCTCTCTAAAATCATCATATCTAACGGCCCTGAAAATTTGGTGTAAAGTTTTCAGGACCGTGGCGCCCGGAGTGCACACGGTCCTGGACATTTTTCCCGAAATTTTAGGAGTACAATCCAATCATAAAATAAAGCTTAACCCCAAGAAATTGGTGGGAGATTAAATCTCTAGGTCAGCCAAAAGTTGAAATTATGACCTAGGGTTTCATATATAAGAGCTCTCTTTCTTCATTTGAAAGGATCCGGATTTTTGATTTCAGGACCTCATATGCAGCGAAAGAATAGATCTTTGAAGACTTCAACAACACTCAACATCCATCCGTCAAGCATTCATCAAATTCATTCATCCATTTAGGGCTTTGAAGACATTGAAGAGCAATAGGAGATTACCGATTGAAGATTGGCTTGTACCTCTCCCTTGGGGTTGGGTATGATTTCATGTTGTTTTCATGTCTTTTGCATAAGCCTCATTATATCATTTGTATTCATGCTTTAGATCAGTTTGCATCTTGATTTGGAGCATTTACATTATCATTCACAAGCAATTAGGGTTTACTTTCTAGGTTGCTCTAGTTTGCTTACTTGCATTTATAATCTTGCACACACACAAGGTCTGCACACACATTACTTTTAAAATAGAACTTGGCTATTCGTGGAGGTGGAAATCACTGAAGTGGGGGTTTGAATAAGGCAAAACCCTATATAGCTGCCCACCATACCCTTTTTAGATATAAGTGCAGGTTTCGGGATTTGGACGACGTCGCAAGTTGCAGATCTGGGAAAAGCAGGCCGAGACAACACTCCACACCAAGTTTCAGAGAAAAAGACCAGGACAGGGGCGTGGGGCACCCTGGTCCTACCAGGACAGGGGTGCTGGGCACCCTGGTCCCTGGGACAGAGGCGCTGGGTGCCCTGGTCCTTCTGACAGACAGCAATTTCCAACATTTCTGACAGCTTTCCAAGGTGTAAAACAACAGTTTCAGGAGCAGTTTCCGGAACAGTATCAGGACAGTGGCGCCCATGCCCCCATCCTGAATGTTTTCACTCAGATTTTGACTCCGGGTATGCATCTGCATTCTTGTTTTGTCCTTGTGTTTACAGCTTTTCATTGCTTAATCTCAATTCTGCAATCTTGTTATTAGTTCATACTTGCATTTTGGGGTTAGGACTTGAACTTACATCATTTTATCTTTCAATTACAACAAAGGAATAGAAATCCTAATAGGTAGCCCGTGGCTCTCTCTTCCACAAAAAGAAGTAGCCAATTGTGTGATACCTCTAGGCTCTTTTGTATTCCACAATGTGTGTCAAAAGGTAGGATTAGGGCATGCTAACCTAGTCTCGCTTTTTCCCCTACACATTTTGGTGAACCCGATGTGAAACTATCATTTCTTCCTCTTGCATTACATTTGTTAGATCTAGATCTAGATTTAGTGTGTTTCATTTATGTTTTATTTTTCATTCAAAAGAAAAAAAAAAAGAGAAAAAGAAAAAAAAAATAGGGAAAAGAAAGAGTGTGTTCTTTGTTTCTTTGCATTGTGTGTTCAAGTTTTATGCAACTTTTATTTCAAAATGTCAGATTTTTATTTGCAAGATGTTCATGTTTATGATGATGTATGGAATTATGTTGATTATGAGTATAGCCAAGATGAATTAGATGAAGCTTTAGATGAGTTTTTGAACCCTAAAGATACCAAACCTTCATTTTACCAAAAACTCATAAACCTTGTTACTATGCCATTTCGGTGTGATGAGAAAGATAAGTCGAATGATTCCTCTCAAGGGTACATTCCTATCAACTCTTCCACTAAATCTGGTAACATGGTTGTTTTCAATAATCCCCTCTATGAAGAGATGTCTCCTTTTGAATCAAAAGATAAACCTTTTAATAGCTATGATCATGCTTTGTTGGATGATGCTCTTGATGACTTTGTGGCTTTATCGAAATCTTTAAACAAGAACAAGACTTCTAAATTAGTTAACATGATAAACTTGAATGAGCATAATAAGCCTCTCTTTGAAGTCCAAGGTGCTTATCCTTCTCCCACTTTTCAAGTTCCTAAATCACCTCTCCTTACTGTCCAAGGAGGGTATGGTCATGATTCCTTTCTTACTCCGAATAAACCTATCATCACTGTGCAAGGAAGAAAACCTATAAGTCCTTATAGTTATGCTAAGCAATTAACTAGAGAGAGTTATCATGCGGTTGCCCATACTTATCATACTAGAAATAATAGGCAGCCCAATCCTCCTCCTGTTATTCCAGTTTCTCTTCCTAATCCTCAACCAATTCTTCCACAAGCTCCACGTATCTCACAAGTTATGGGTAAGGAATATGATCTCATAGAACAACTTAAAGTTACCCCTGCTAAGATATCCCTTTGGGATTTGATTCAAACTTCTTCCGCTCATCATGGAATGTTACAAGATGCCTTGAAAGATTTGAATGTTCCTCCACCTAATACATCTAGTAATATAGTGTCTTTGGTTAACTCTATGATGAATCCTAAAGCTCAAATTGTGTTTACTCAAGATGAATTGCCTACTAGTGAAATTCAACATCAATATGATCCCTTGATGATTGTGGTTATCATAAATGACACTGCTATAAGACGAACACTGGTAGATAATGGCTCTGGCCTTAACATGTGTAGCATTAATCTATTGCATAAGATGAATGTGGATACATCCCTTATTGAGCCTGATTCTCATCCCATTCGAGGCTTTGATAATGTGGCTAAGTCTTCATTAGGTACTATCACCTTACCCATCACAGTGGGACCTGTTACTTTGCCTACTCCTATCCATGTTATGTCGGGAAATCTAACATACAATTTGTTATTAGGGAGACCTTGGATTCACATCATGCAAGCTGTCACCTCTACATTGCATAGACAAGTTAAATTCATTTATAACAATAAGACATATACCTTGATAGGTGATACCAATTTTCAAGCTTGTTTGCAAACATCTACTTCTAAAGGGAGTTCTTCTGAACCTTCCTCTTCTAGTGATGACTCTTTACCTATGGATGAGTCATCACCCTCCGATGATCAAAATTCTTTGGATGAGTCTGAAGTTCTTGAAGAAGATTCTCCTCAACTTGAATCTACACCTGAAAAGGCTTTCGATCCTGAGAAGGTTCTCGCAGAAGATGATTGGGGATCTCTTGACTTTAATCCCACCTTTGTAGGTGAGTATAGGGTTCCTCCTAGAGAGTTTAAAGTTAAGAAGAAGGAAGAAACTAAAGATCAGTCAACCTTACCTGGACCTATGAACAACAATTTTGTGGCCGCCTCTCAAACTTCTTCTCCTCACACATCTAATTCTGAAGGATTTGATTCTTTGTCCTATGAAAAACCACCTTCGCTTTCTGAAATGGCTGATCGTTATGGTCGTGGTTTTCATATTTTAGCTAAGCATGGGTATAAGGGAAATGGTTGTGGTGCTCATGAACAAGGGATAAAGGTTCCTCTAGGGAATAACCTTTGTGATGAGACCTTTGGACTTGGTTTTAATCCTTACAAGCGCAAAACTTCTAAGAGACCATGTATTAGTGTTAATGTTATTTCTACATCTCTACCAATGAGACACCCTGAGTATATTGATGGGGATCCTTTGTGTGCCTATGCTTTGGATGTCTTCCCTACCGACGATGCTTTAGCTGAGTTCTTGGGAGCATATGACACTCTTCCTCGTTATCATCACAATAGGGGATTTCCTTATTGTTTGAACACTGAAGCCTATTTTGGAAAAGAGATTGATAATGATAAGATTGTGGAAGAATTCCCTCAATTAAAGGATACTCCTCAACAAAGTAATCTTCTCATAAGTGATACCATTGATGTTAAGATGGATCCTTGCAATGAAGAAAAAGTTATTAAAATTGGAAAGTGTTTGGATGAAGAAGAACAAAAACAAAATGTAGCTTTATTGCATGAATTCCCTGAGATCTTTGCTTGGACATACTCTGACATGCCTGGTATAGATCCTAAGATTGTTACTCATAATATTGTCTTAGTTCCCGATACTAAGCCTGTGAAACAAAAGATTCAGAAAATGAATCCTAAGGTGGCTCTACTTGTTAAGGCTGAGATTGAAAAATTATTGGAGGTTGGATTTATCTGCCCTATTGATTATTCCCCGTGGATTTCAAATATTGTCGCTGTGGCTAAATCGGATAATAAAATAAGAATGTGTACTGACTTTCGAGATTTAAATAAGGCTTCTTTAAAAGATGATTTCCCTCTCCCAAACATTGACATGATAGTTGATTCTACAGCAGGACATGCTTTATTATCCTTCATGGATGGTTTTTCGAGATACAATCAAATTTTCATTAATCCTCAAGATCAATTCAAAACTGCTTTCACCACTCCTTGGGGTACATTTTGTTGGGTGATGATGCCTTTTGGACTTAAAAACACTGGTGCAACTTATCAACGAGCGATGACCCTTATCTTTCATGATTATATGCATAAGATTTTAGAAGATTATGTTGATGATATTTTAGCCAAATCCATTCTTCGCATAGATCATATTAAAATCCTTTGTCAAATCTTTGAAAGAATTCATAAATATCACATGCGCTTGAACCCCCGAAAATGTGTTTTTGGTGTGGATAGTGGAAAACTATTAGGATTCATAGTTTCGCATCGTGGGATTGAGGTGGACACTAAGAAAATAGATGCTATTGTCAACATGCCACCTCCTAGAAATGTGTCTCAACTTAAAAGCTTACAAGGAAAGATTCAAGCTATTCGTAGGTTCGTATCTCAACTTGCAGATCGTACCTTTCCTTTTACTCAACTTCTCAAAAAGAATATCACTTTTCAATGGAATGAAGATTGTCAGCAAGCATTTGAAGATTTAAAAGTATATTTGGCTAGTCCTCCTATCCTTCAACCTGCCGAACCTTCTAAACCCTTTCTTCTTTATACAACTGCTTCCTCTCATGCTCTCGCAGCATTGTTGGCACAACATGATAAAGATGGTAAGGAATGTCTGGTTTATTACATAAGTCGTACCTTACTCAATTATGAGACCCGATATTCTGCGATAGAAAGACAATGCTTGGCCTTGGTGTTTGCGACTCAGAAATTGAGACATTATCTTTTAAATTCAGAAGTCCACGTCATGGTAAAGTTTGATCCTTTGAAGCATCTTTTCTCTAAAACTGATTTATCAGGACACCTAGCTAAGTGGGTTATGATGTTAACTAAATTTGACCTTAAATTTGTTTCACAAAGAGCAATTAAAGGGCAAGCATTGACCGATCACCTAGTTGAGGCCCCTTCACCTTTCTCCTTCCCTAACCCTGAGTCTTTTCCCGATGACTTCATTCTTTCTATAGAGAAAGATGAAACTTGGGAGTTATACTTTGATGGCTCTAAGTGTCGTACGGGATCGGGGGCAGGTGTTGTTCTAATTTCTCCTACAAAGAAATCCATTCCCTTATCTTATCGTCTAAATTTCCTATGTACCAATAACATTGCTGAGTATGAGGCTCTTATAGCTGGAATAAAAGCAGCCTTGGCTCTGAATATAAAGCACATATATATTTATGGAGATTCGCAATTGATTATAAGACAAGTAACAGGACTGTATCAAGCAAAACAAGACAAATTATCACAATATAAAGACCTTGCTATCTCTTTGTTACAAAAATTCAATTCTTATACCATGGAACCTGTTCCTCGAAAAGATAATCGACATGCAGACGCAATGGCATGTGTGGCTTCTCTTGTATCTTTAGAGGACCCTATGGTTGATCTTAAATTTGTTATTCACAACCTTATTTCTCCAGCTATTGTAGATGATTCTAGCCTAGTGACATGTTGTGACTTTATAGACTCAGATGAATGGTATTCGCATATCGTAAGATACTTGACCGATGGTACTTTTTCCTGATTCCGCCAATAGGAATACTAGGGCTAGAATCTGCAAGTTGTCTGCTAGATATATCATTCTTTCTAATGTTCTTTACCGAAGGGGTTATAATGGTCTTCTCCTTCATTGTCTTAACAAATCGGAAATCCCTATTGCTCTTGAAGAAGCACATTCAGGTGCCTGTGGGGGGCATTTTGGAGGCAAATCCTTGGTGCAAAGATTGCTTTGTATGGGATACTATTGGCAAACTATGCAGAAGGATTCTTTTTCATTTGTTAAGAAATGTCATCAATGTCAACAACACAATAATCTGATTCATGCTCCTGCCCAAGAACTTCGTTCTCACGTAGCTTCTTGGCCTTTCTCTGCATGGGGGCTAGATCTCATCGGTAAAATCTCTCCTCCTTCATCTCAGGGACACACTTTCATTATAACCGCAACAAATTACTTTACAAAATGGGTAGAAGTTGTTCCCCTTTGCTCTACTACTACTGAAGTGATTTGCCAATTTCTTCTAGAAAACATTATTTCTCGTTTTGGGATACCTTCCACTATAATCTCAAATAATGGGACATCATTTAAGAGCAAGGACGTGAAGAAATTCCTTGAGAAATATCATATCAAACATCGATTTTCTACACCATACTATCCTCAATCAAATGGTCAAGCCGAATCATCCAATAAGATAGTTGAACAAATTCTTCACAAAACCATGAATAAGCATGGTAAGGATTGGAGTACTCAGCTAATCTATGCTCTTTGGGCCTACCGAATGAGTGTACGAATTGCTACAGGAACTACCCCTTATAATCTTGTTTATGGTGTTGATGCTATTATGCCTTTAGAGTTAGAGATTCCATCACTTAGAGTTTCTCTCAAAGGTATAGTAGATGATGACTCTTATAGAGAACAAAGACTTCAACAGCTTGAGATGCTTGATGAACAACGTATAAATGCTCTTGAGCATATTCAAGCGTATCACAAAACTCTACAACGAAGCTATAATGATAAGGTTATTCAACGTTCCTTCTCAGTAGGTGACTTAGTTCTCTATGAGAATCAGCACAATGTGAATGCCTTACCTGAAAAAAGGGGAAAATTTAGTCGTAATTGGCTTGGACCGTATATTGTTATTGAAGATTATGGATCAGGTGCTTACAAAATAGCAGATGTAGATGGTACGCCTCTTAAAGAACCTATAAATGCTATGCACTTGCGTAGATACTATGCTTAATTCCTCATTCCTTATCTTTCATTTCATCTATCTTCTTTTCAATTTTTCAAAATTGGGTAATATGTTAGCATATCTTGGTTAGAGCAAGTAGAATTAAATGATATTGTGTTTAATCTATATTGCTTTGTTCTTGACAAGCGTGTTTCTTTACTTTATAGTTTGTCTTGAATTCATTTATGTAAATTGCAAAAGATTTACATTTCCATTATGCTGGCATATTATACAATGTCTTTATGTGTTAAGTAGAATCGTATCATGTTGTGTTTAAGTTTAAAATTGAATCACATTAGTTATATGATTCTTAGGCTTAACACATATCTCTTCTCTATCATCAATGTAGTACTTGATTAAATATTTTATTTTAATTAAGTCACACATGTATCAATTTAATCATGGAGCATTGAGAAATCAATCACATGGAAATTAAAAGCAGAACATACATGCACATCTACCAAATGTATTAACTTTAATCAAAATATACATTGTTTTAGGCATTAAAGATAACACGTTTGAGACAAAGAGAAGCATGTATATATATATATATATGTGGATCATGTTTTCATATACAAAAGAAGGTCACTATACATCCAAAATGTGACCCATCCTACATCATGAGATCATCTCCTATCCCTAGGGCTAGTGGCGGGAGAGTGACGACTAGACACTCCCTCCTGATTTGGCCGTGACGGTGGACCCATGGGTGTATAGCATGATATAGACCATGAATGACTCCGAGAGGAACTCCTACGATCCCTATCCATAAGGATCACGTGATACGAGGTAGCCTCGGCCTGAGCTGCTGCTAGGTCACATTGTGCCCGATGAAGGTTCTCTGATAGAACCCTCTCTCTCTCTCTCCATATGTCCACCTGTACTCGAAATGGGGAAAACAAGTCCTCATGCCGACCCGCATTCCCCTAAGGCCTATAAGCAATCTGTGAGGAGCTAGGGATCTGTGCTATCATGGAAATATCTTTCACTGCTTGCTGAATCAAGGAACGCCACTCCTACACATTAGCTGTAGCAGTAGAACAGATTTCTGTGTTAGTACCATTCTATATCATCAAAACATTAACCAATCAATATAAACCTACTATACCTGGATCTCCCTCGCGCCAGTAGGGATCGTGATATGGTAGCATCTGTGACTGGGAACTACTAGGCTCCCCATGCTCAAATAATCTGTGCACGATGGGTGTAGGCTGGCCCGTACTAGAAACAGGTCTCTGTATCACCTCGGGTTCCCCCTTTTGGGGAATAAGAGGAGGATCCAAGGCTATGGTATCATCTCCTGAATGGTGGGGAGCTGCATCTGACTCCTCCTCATCATCTCTATCCTCCTCCTCCTCATCATCCTCATCCTCGTCTGCATCCTCACCTGCATCCTCGTTCTCCTCATCTCTATCTGTGTCATCCTCCTCTCCCTCCTCCTCCTCCTCGGCACTAGGTTGATCTCCTATGGGTGGATCAGGATCTCCTACCTCTTCATGACCCTCTCCCTCCTCTGGCTCCTCCGATCTGGATCTCTTATCCTCATCTCGGTCTCCATGTCTCCATGGGCCTGGATGGCCTGTCGGGTAATCTGGTGGAAAGATAGGCCCTGGGTATGACCTCACAAACCATGAGAGATACCTGCACTGTGCTCCGGGATCTGCGGAGTAATCAGTGACCACATCCTGATCGGATCCCTCTATATCTGTAGTCTCGATGTCATCTATCGTAGGTCTCGCTACTGCTCTGGGTCTAGGAAGGACTCGCGAGTGTTGAGTATAGATAGGTACATCGGCTGGAACACACTGCTTTAGCCCAAACTACCTCCGTACTCGGTCAAAGTAGAATGGGACTATGATATGTGAGTAGCATCCTCGCAGTAGGTGGTTCCTCTGTAAGCATGCTAGCTGCCTCTCCATCCCATCCCATCTATGCATCTGCAGATATGGTCTCCATACTGTCACCTCAGTTGTCAATCTATCAAATATCACTCTCCAATATAATAGATCCCCAAATCTCCACTCAGTGGTAAGTGGATAGGCAAACACCCTAGGTCACTCACTAGCCGTACTCATCGGATAGCCGACAGGCCTGGTGCATGTGAAGTGCTCAAATATCCACACCTGCAGAAGTGTGCATGTCATCAAGCTACAACCCTGTCCAAAAACATACTCCTCGAGGTCGTGATAAAGATGTGCAAGCATACTCCGACCCCAAGCATATACTCTCCTATGTCTCTCCATAGCTCTGATGCACCATGTGAGACCCCCATGCATGTGTGTACCTCGCCCATTAGGGCAGATGGCTAGTGCAATGATGGCAATCATAAGACGTCTCACAAGGGGCACCTCTCCTGTAGGATGTAAGAGCCAGCTGACCATGATGCGACCTCTCATCTCACTCGGCATGACTCTCCCTATGCAGTATACCTGCTCCCTCTGATGGTCCTCCACTGACCGATCGGTCACGTATGTCACGGTGGCTCCTCTGATAGGTAGGCGAAGTATGCGGTACACATCCTCAAGTGTCACCGTCATCTCTCCTACTAGGAGATGGAATGAACATGTGTCAGGATCCCATCGCTCCATAAGTGCCATCAACATTGCAAGATGGAATCAAATGGCTGGCATGAGGATCGTATACCATAAACCCACGATCAACAATGTATCCCTCTCTGCCTGAGTCAGCCGGGGAATCTGATCTTGCAGACTGCGAAGAATCTGCCCCGTGGTGTGCTCTCTCATGTATGGGAGACCCTGCAATGCAAAAACATAAGTGTAATCAGTACTCAATCATCAAAATCATCTACACAAACTATCGAACATCAAATGCTAAACCCTGACATCCCTCGCCAAGTCCTGATTAGGACCATGGCGCCCTGAGAGGACCATGGCACCCTTTCAGGGACCATGGCGCCCCACAGGGACCATGGCACTCTGAAAGGACCATGGCACCCCACAGGGACCATGGCACCCTGGGTGGGACCCAGGGTCAGATTCTAGGGCCCGCAATCTATCACAGAAACTCAAAGTCAACAAAAATGCAGAAAGTCAAAGTTTAGTCAGCTCACCTCGTCCAGTGGCTCGTCATCGATCACGGCCTGTCGCATGATCTCAATCCTCATGGGATGCTCTGGTCATCATGAAGGCATGATGATGGCTATGTGGGCTCCACTGCAATGAACAATGCTCAGCAATCAACAAAGTGACAAATGCAATTGTCACTTTCAAAGGTATATATTTTCATTCCTTTATTTTCAAAACCCTAATTTTCCTCTATCACTCATTTCATCATAACTTGAGTTTGGGAGATGCGATTTTTGAACCGTTTGTTGTGTAGGAATCGTATTTTTGTTCCCTTACTCCCGAGATGTTCCAAAATGTGCTCTGATGAAGCCTCTTCAGTGAACATCTCTCATCAATAACCTCTCACACAATTTGTCGTAAGTAAACATGCTATCCTATTTCACCTCCCTAATAAGCAAGCCGAAATAGGGGGGCATATAGCTACTCACAAATTTCATCACTTTCCTTAGTAAGCATTAGGCGATTTTGTGATCTAACGTGTGTTTTGTAGGGTGCGGTTCCTAACTATGTACTGCAGATACCGCTAGGGGCTTCGTTCGACAGACTTATGGATATATCCTTTTTCAAATAATGTTTACTTTCCTGTACTTTAGCTTTCATATGCACGTAGTACTCATATGACCGCTAAAGTGGGGGCTAAATGTAGCATCGTAAATTGTAAGCACTTGCTAGGATGGTACAATTTCACACCTAGTTTAACACCCGCCTTGGTGCATTTTACATTTTGCATTGCATCTCTCCTTTAGCACTTAATTAATGAAACTAATTAGGTCTAAGGTTCTATTTCATCATCTTCCACGTCATAAAGTCAGGCCCTTTCATTAAAGTGTGCCCTTTTCATTTTATTCCTCCAATACATCATTCAATCAAAAACCCTAATTAAGTCCTATTTTGAACTTGGGGGCTTGATTTCGGGGGTCAAAACATTTCGAAATCACCTGTAACTTCGGGATTCTCTCTAAAATTATCATATCTGACGGCCCTAAAAATTTGGTGAAAAGTTGTCGGGACCGTGGCGCTCGGAGTGCACACGGTCCCGGACATTTTTCCCAAAATTTTAGGAGTACAATCCAATCATAAAATAAAGCTTAACCCCAAGAAATTGGTGGGAGATTCAATCTCTAGGTCGGCCAAAAGTTGAAATTACGACCTAGGGTTTCATATATAAGAGCTCTTTTTCTTCATTTGAAAGGATCCGGATTTTTGATTTTAGGACCTCATATGCAGCGAAAGAATAGATCTTTGAAGACTTCAACAACACTCAACATCCATCCATCAAGAATTCATCAAATTCATTCATCCATTTAGGGCTTTGAAGACATTAAAGAGCAATAGGAGATTACCGACTGAAGATTGGCTTGTACCTCTCCCTTGGGGTTGGGTATGATTTCATGTTGTTTTCATGTCTTTTGCATAAGCCTCATTATATCATTTGTATTCATGCTTTAGATCACTTTGTATCTTGATTTGGAGCATTTACATTATCATTCACAAGCAATTAGGGTTTACTTTCTAGGTTGCTCTAGTTTGCTTACTTGCATTTAGGATCTTGCACACACACAAGGTCTGCACACACATTACTTTTACAATACAACTTGGCTATTCATGGAGGTGGAAATCACTGAAGTGGGGGTTTGACTAAGGCAAAACCCTATATAGCCGCCCACCATACCCTTTTCAGATATAAGTGCAGGTTTCGGGATTCAGACGATGCCGCAAGTTGCAGATCCAGAAAAAGCAGGCCAAGACAGCACTCCACACCAAGTTTCAGAGAAAAAGACCAGGACAGGGGCGTGGGGTGCCCTATTCCTGCCAGGACAGGGGCGCTGGGCGCCCTGGTCCCTGGGAAAGAGGCACTGGGTGCCCTGGTCCTTCTGACAGACAGCAATTTCCAACATTTCCGACAGCTTTCCAGGGTGTAAAATAGCAGTTTCAGGAGTAGTTTCCAGAATAGTATCAAGACAATGGCACCCGCGCCCCCATCCCGAACATTTTCACTCAGATTTTGACTCTGGGTACGCATCTGCATTCTTGTTTTGTCCTTGTGTTTACAGCTTTTCATTGCTTAATCTCAATTCTGCAATCTTGTTATTAGTTCATACTTGCATTTTGGGGTTAGGACTTGAACTTACATCATTTTATCTTTCAATTACAACAAAGGAATAGAAATCCTAATAGGTAGCCCGTGGCTCTCTCTTCCACAAAAAGAAGTAGCCAATTGTGTGATACCTCTAGGCTCTTTCGTATTCCACAATGTGTGTCAAAAGGTAGGATTAGGGCATGCTAACCTAGTGTCGCTTTTTCCCTTACACAGGTTGGTTGAGAGTAGATGTAAGAAGAATTAAATGCTTGAGAAGACATCATGATTACCTTAGGGGTTAAGGGTTAAGGTTAGGTTAGGATTACCCATTGGATAAAGCTTTTACCCAGAGGATAAACTCTTGTGCAAAGGATTAAGGAATAACCATGGTCAAAGCAATAAATGCTTGATGAGACCCTTGGGTTACATGGAGGTTGAGTTTAGGGACATTATTTAATCATGTTGGATGGTTGAGTTAACCATTAATGGTTTGGGAGACTTTCAAAGTTAAGTTGTTGAAGCCTTTAAGGGTTTTCAAAGACTTTGAGGGTTTGAGAAGTGACTTCCCCTTGCTTAGGGATGTGACAATATTTAGGAGATGGGTTAGGTTAATTTAGAAGTGATTAGAAGAGTCTAGAAGGGGTTTAGGAATAGGGTTTAGGAGGCAAGTGAGAGATGTAGGATTTTGCAAGTGGATGGAGAAATAATAGGATTTAATTGAAATAAAGTTAATTTGATTCAATTTGGTTGCAATTTGGGAGATTGAATAAATTAGATTTATTCAATTTTAGGGTAAACTATTAATTAAATTTGAATTTAATTAAAAAGTGGATAGAAGGGATTTAATTGAATAAAATGATTTATTCAATTAAATGGTAGAAGAGGTTTAGTGAATTTAATTTAAATAAATTGAGTAATTTAATTAAATAGAGGAATGTAGGTGATTCAATTAAATTGGATTTAATTAAACAGAGGAATGAACATAAAATATTCATTTAGGAATATGGTCATTTTTATATGTCTACAACAGTCATTAAGTACAAATCTCAAAATAAGAAGTAGAGAGGAACTTGTGTCTGAAATTTGGGTTTGGACATGCAAGACAATGGTGGTTAGGTGCCCCTATCCAACAGTGTTAGATGTAGACAATAAATAGGATGTCATTTTGAGTGTTTTCTTGAAATTTCATCAAAAAGGTGTTAAACAATGGTGGGAAACCAACCTTATCCTTTCTTTTTCGCCTCTGCAAAAGTTATTTCTATGCATCTCAATCTTCTCTTTCCAATTATATATTCACTTTCTCCAAATCCTATCACTTGCACATGCAAAGGAGGAAAATGGTGTTGTCTAATAGGGGTTTGCCTTGGTCAAACCTCGAGTTGGAATTAACCCTTGAATGAAATTGATAAATTAAAAGTGGAGCTTTGAAGTAGAATGTTGGATATTATACAAGTCAAGCTTGCTATAGTTGACGATGGTTGATGATGCAACTCTCTTTGAACGTGACTCATAAGTGTTGGTGTACAATAACATGACATGACATGGCAATACATAAACAAATCAATCATAAAAACATGCTATCATGAAGGTTGTTACAATTTACTACATAATGCTCATATATGAAGAATGCTCGAGGGATATGGTGAGATGAAACGACATCTTTTTGATATGTTATAATATGTTTTCGATTGGAATGCTTGAGGATGAAAAATGAATTGAAAGGATGCTCTTATATAGATTTCTCAAGGTATTTCATAAATTAGGTCGACCTCCCACAATCATATTAACGTATTGGGATCAAGAACCAACTACTAAGAATTGGTTATTGACATATTCAAAATTGGGCCCAAACTAAAGGGACAAGGGTGCCCAAGCTCCCTTGTCTAGGATAAGAGTGCCCAAACGCCCTTTTCTACCAAGAACAAGGTGAATCAAGTGTGAATTAGGTACACTCAGTCTTGGGGCAAAGATTCAGATCACCACGTAAATATATGACTTCAGTTTTGCATAACAAAGGCCAAAAATACACGTGTAAAAGAGCTAGGAGAAAATGCACTTAAGAAAGGGCACAAAAAGGAGTGTAAAATTGTAAGGGTTACAATTTGTAACACTACATATAGCCCCAACTTTAGTGGGAGTATGAACTTACGCTCATTGTCATAGTAATGGAGGAGAGAGAGAGAGAGAGAGAGAGAGAGAGAGAGAGAGAGAGAGAGAGAGAGAGAGAGAGAGAGAGAGAGAGAGAGAGAGAGAGAGAGAGAGAGAGCAGTTGGGAGCAATATTACAAAGCGATAAGACATAACTAAATCCAAGAGAAAAAGCCCCAAATATTAGGATATTAACTCACACAATCACATACAATAAAGAAAAGCCAAACAAAAGGAAAAAAAGACACACACAAAAGGGAATTAGTATTAAAAAGAAAGTCTCCAAGTCAACTAGCTGAAAAGACCTCAATAATCAAAATGTCTCAACTGCTAATATCATTCTTAGAATGCTAAATTGTAAGAGCACAAGTGGTCACATAGAAAGAGCAAGAGCATACATTAAGTGGTGAGACAAGAAACTATAATAAAATGACTAGCAAGGTGTATTGTGCTATGGGTTTATGGGGGAAAGAGAAAGAAAACATGGATTCCATGGGCTTGCAAGCTATTTTATGCCAGGTGATCCATGAAAGAGAAAGGGAAGGAACATATATTCTATGGGCTAGTAAGCTATGTTATGCTAGGTGATACATGAAAGCATGAATTCTATGAGACAACATGTTGTCTAATGTTGTGTGATCCATGTGAAAAAAAGAGGAAAGGAGAGTCAAAAGGTCTAACAAGAAACGTTGTGCTAGTCAACTCATCTTGAGATATGGTGCAAGGAGAGTCAAAAGGTCTAGCAAGTTGTGTTATGCTAGTAAACTCATCCTAAGATATGGTGTAAGAAGAATCAAAAGGTCTAGCAAGCAGTGTTATTCTAATCAACTCATCCTCAGATACAGTGAAATAAGAGTCAAACGGTCTAGCAAGTTGAGTTATGCCAGTCAAATCATTTCTAAAAAGGTTGCCAAACAAAGCTTTCTTTTTGCAAGGCAAATAACTACAAAAAAGGTGTTATTGGGACACCGCAACAAGGATAACCAAACAAAGCATTGTCTATAAGGAAATCTATGAAAATTAAATAAGGATAGCCAAAAAAAAACATTGTTTGTAAGAAATGTTGGAGTTGAGAAAATACAACACCACATGAGCCCAAATGATCTTTGCAAGCTGAAAAACCTGTTACAAGGAGAAGCAAGGAAGCAAATCACAGAAGAAAGAAATACACAAAAAAATATGCTCAAAAAGAGAGAGCTCAATATTCACAAAATGTGTAATGTAAAAAACCTTCTTCTTCTTACAATGAAAAGAATGAACTCAACCTTTAATAGGTCAAGAAACCCTAAAAGGGAAAACCTAGGTTTGCACATAATAATTAATAAAAGAATTAATTATTATGCACCTAAAGTTAGCTTAAGTGTAAAAGAGATAAAGGGAACTTAAATAATTAAACAAATATTATTTAATTAATCAAGTAAATACCTGAATGCTCTAACACCCCCCCTTAAGCTAGACTTAGGGAGAAGCTAAAACTTGGAACAACTACTGAAAGCAAGAAAGATGGGTCCCGACAATAAGGCCTGATCAGGTACCCAAATACAATGAAATCTCTATGAACTGGAGAAATAGAGAAAACCACGTGGGAACAAAAGTCTACTCCAAAAAGAGATGGAAAAGATCACCATTGAAGCATGAAATAGATGCAAACACTATCGAAGAGAAACTGTTGATCTGAAGAACCTCCACTGAAATAGAACATGACCAGGTAGAGAAGAATGTAATCTATATGAGTGCCCTCAAATGACACTACTCGAATTAGATGGAAAACAAGGCAAACACTAAACTTGAAGATACAGATGGCATGAGAAACCAAAGCCTGAAGAGCTGATCAATCAAACCATGAAAGTATTAGAACCAACAGGAGAAACCTCCCCATAATGCTGAAGAGGGAGAGGGATGGGAACACTGAAAAGAACAGCCACGAAGAACTGCATGACAAAGAACCAGGAATATCAAAGGTGTTGAGAAAAGTACATGGTGTCATGGAAGTAACACTCACTTGACACACATTATGAGGTGAATGTTGTGGAAGGAACACTCACTGGACAAAGGAAGATGGCAAACAACAGGAAAACATCAACCCCCTCATGGTACTTTATCAATAGTGCATGTACAACAAGGTAAAAGATGTGTAAGATTCCAAGTAAACAATGCAGGATGGCACATTATCTCAGTGCATTTGCATAAATACAAGCTACAATGATAAGAATAATAGAAATAGAAACAAGAACCAAAATAGAGACATCCTACCCAGAGAAGAGATCCCAGGACCTGAAACAACCAAGATATCCACCAGAGTGCTGAAAAGAAAAAAACTGAATAAAATATGCATGGAGAAGAATCTGGAAATAAAACTCATATGGCTGGAAAGTACATAGCACACGCTTTCTGAAAATATAAAGTTTTCAAAAAATGGAGGTCGGATGCTCATTCTACATCTCCTGGAGTGCAAAAAAGAGACCCCACTTTGACTGGAAAAAAACATAGTCAAACAGAAAAATTGGAAAAGATTACCAACACCATGAGGTCCAACTCGGAACCAGCTTTTCGACGCTTATTTGTTTTCGAAAAAAATGACTCCGTATGCCCAAGATATGGCCAAAAAACCAAACGCCCCTTCAAAACAAGAGGAAGGGGTAGTCTGGTGGCTCTGGCGGGTGGAGGTGGCCAGTGAGCGATGCTCCGGTGGTGAGCTGGTGGCTCCCTAGTGGCGGGGTGGTGTTCTAGTGGAGCCAGGGAGGCCGATGGGCTCCGGCGGTGGCGGGGCAAGTGGGTGGTGGTGAGGGCCGGGCGGGGAGGAAGCGCAGCAGTGGTAGGTCGGGGGTCACAGGGAGGATACATGCATTGCGGCACATAGGAGGTTGTAGGGGCAGTGGTGGCTGTAGGGGCGGTGGTGGCCACAGGGGTGGTGGTGGCCGCAAGGAGGTGCCGACGGGGGTCGGGCCGGCAGGAGCTGGAGGGTCGACAGGGGCTGGAAGCTGAGGCCAGAAAGGGGCTGAGGGCCGAGGCTAGTAGGGGGCTGGACTGACAGGTCCGGTCGCCGGACTGTCAGCCCGACACCCTCCGAAAACAAACCCCAAATTTTTTATTTTTTATTTTTTGAAAAACAAAAACTATCGCCTTTTTTGATTTTTTTGATATATTTTTTGATTTTTAAAAAAATCCAAATTCGGCATGCATGCCGTAAAAAGGCAAAAATTATTTTTTTGAATTTTTTTCTCGATTTGCGTGCCAGGGCCGTACAACCTAGATATGAGAAAAAATACTCCCAGAGGCTCAAGAACCAAAATAGGTCAAATTTTATATGACTATAGGGGTTTTCAGGCCTTTTGAGCACTATGGCGAGGTCCGTTTAGGCCCAAAGTTCTTAGAAAAAAGGCCAATCCCTAAGTACATAATTTTTTTTTGAAACCCTAGATCTGCTCTCAATGCAAAAAACCTCAAAACAAGAACGAATAGCTACAGATCTGAAGCTCTGATACCATGTTGGAGTTGAGAAAATACAACACCACAGGAACCCAAATGATTTGTGCAAGCTGAAAAACTTGTTACAAGGAGAAGCAAGGAAGCAAATCACAGAAGAAAGAAACACATAGAAAATATGCTCAAAAAGAGAGAGCTCAATATTCACAAATTGTGTAATGTAAAAAACCTTCTTCTTCTAACAATGAAAAGAATGAACTCAACCTTTAATAGGTCAAGAAACCCTAAAAGGGAAAACCTAGGTTTGCACATAATAATTAATAAAAAAATTAATTATTATGCACCTAAAGTTAGCTTAAGTGTAAAAGAGATAAAGGGAACATAAATAATTAAACAAATATTGTTTAATTAATCAAGTAAATACTCGAATAATCTAACAAGAAAAACTACAAAAAATGAACAAGGATATCCAAACATAGCATTATCTGTATGAAAATCCACAAATTGAAAAATAATAACCAAACAAATCATTATCTGTAAGGAAATTCATAAAAAAATACAATTACAAATTAAGCAACAAGGAGGCCATATATATTCTCCCCCCCCCTCCTCAAGATGTCAACATAGCCCTATGTTGATGTCTTAAGGTCAGAAGAATAGACAAGGATAAACACCTTCATTCACCAAGGAAATATCATTTAAGCAACAATGCACATACACTCCAAGCTAAAGAGGAAATAGATTTTTGAATTAAGGAAGAGATAGTTCTAAAAGAGATATCTTGCAACAAGTGTCAATGGGATCCTTTTCAGGCATTTGTGATGAAAGGGAGGAAGAAATATTTGTCCAAAGACATCTACCTCCAAGAGGAGATCTTTTAACAAAAATAACATCTTCGACCAAGGAGAAAAAGAGAAAAACAAGGATGCACTTTCAACACCAAGGAAAGATCATTTATAAAAACACTTTCAAGAAAGGAAAAGGTCCTAAACCAAGGATACACACCTCCAAGCAAGGGTAAAATCCATGTAAAGGATAAAAAATTATATGCAAGAAAGTAAATTTGTATAAAAGGTTCTACTCACTAACAAAAAAGTGAATCCTTGGAAAGAGAGAAAATTGAAACCCTATCCTTGCCCCCCAAGCATGGAGACAAGAATACGAAGGCTATTATGTTACTAGCCAAGTATGATTGCACATGAAATTGTACTACCACGAATAAAAAAGAGCCCCCCAAAAGGTAAGCTACCAATGTGACATAGTGAGGAGCAACAAAATAGTTCCAAAGAGTGCTAATGCAGTATGTTTGAATTTGGATTGAGAAAAATACACAAGATCTAATGTAATATGAATAAGAACCCTATCATATAAATCATGAAAAAATATATTTAAAAGCTCTACAATCAGTAATAGAATGAGAATAATTGTGATGAAACTAGCAAAATATACTACCATATTTATTTTTGTTATTATTGATATATCTTACGAAAGGAAAAGTAATGTTTTTATCATGTTTGAGTCTCCAAAAGCTTCTTGTTTCTAGCTTCAATCGCTCATTATATATATTCTTTATGTATTGTTGGGTAGGAGGATTAGGCTTTGATAAAAGATTTGATAAAGGAGGGGGGGATTTTTTATTATAGAACTCACTGAAATTTGTTGTGTAAGTACATCTTGAGGATTCATCCAAATGAATAGACGAAGGGAGAAGGACCTTTGTAGGGAGATTCTTATTTATGTCATCATTATTCATGTCCACTTTTTTAGCTTGAGAATAACTTTTCTCATCATATAAAACTTCATATTTACTCAATGTTATGTTAAGAGACAACACATGAATAAAATGCATAAAATTATCTTGTCTCAAAATATGTTGATGAATAAGATTACAATATTTTAGAGAATAAGGGGGATTTACAATGATAGATGTATTAAGGTTAACATTCTTACCTTGTCCCTCTTGTACCAAATTATCTTTGTGAGAAGACTTGTACCAAATTACCTTTGTGAGAAGAGGATTCAACATTACTCTTTAATGTTGCATCTCCATTGTAGAGATTATTTATAGGAGGATTAATTATTTCCTCATGAATAAGAGATAATAGAGGAGGTACAAGTATGATTCATTTCAATATCATCTCTAGGATTAGCAAGTACTAAAGATTTTTTGATATCCAAATATTCCATTAACTTCTTTAAAAATATTATCATATAGCAACATGAAATATATATGAAAGCTTTAAGAAATGATTTAAATGTAGGAAAAATCTTTGAAACCCTCATAATGCAATACATTAACATGGTATGAATAAATGCAAGCAACATGAAGTGAAAGAAGCTATTATCCAACACATGATTTTGATAAATATAGATAATAAGCAGTGTAATCAAATGTGAAATAGAAAACCAATCACATTTTGTAATTTTTGTTATGAAAAATTAGATCTGAAAATACCCAATCAGAAATATGCAAAATTTTAGAACCATTGGGTTCACCAAAAATGTAATGGGTTGGAAATAAGGATCCACTAGTTTAGTTATGTAAGGAAGAAATTAACCTACTTCCAATCCATTAGCATTAAAGGGGAATGAAATCAATAGATTCAACCTCAAGGCTATGGGAAAGAGGGTTGCATGTAGATTGGATTCGAATCTCCTCGATTGATTTGAAAATAAGTAATTGAAATTATATGAATGTAATGCAAAACATAGGGTTAGGAATGTTAAATTGACAATAATCAACATGCACAAACATATTCGTATCAGATATGTCGTCATGAAGTACAAATCTAAAAATAGGAAGTAGAGAGGAACCTATGTCTAAAATCCGGGTTTGGAAATGCAAGACAATGGTGGTTAGGTGCCCTTGTCCAATAATATCAGATGCAGACAATAGATATATTTTCTAGGTCAAGATGTCATTCGAAGTGTTTCCTTGAAATTGTGTCAAAAAGGTGCCAGACAATGTCATGAAGTCGATCTTTTCTTTGATTTTTTGTCTCTGCAAAAGCTGGTGTTTGGACATCTTCTCTTTCCAAATTTGTATTTGCTTTCTCCAAATCTTGTCACCTGCATATCCAAAGGATAAAAATAGTGTTGTTCGATAGGGGTTTGCCTAGGTCAAACCCTATGTTGTAATTAACCCTTGAATGAAATTGGTAAACTGAAAGGGAAGCTCTGAAGTAGAATGTAGAATGTTATACCTCAAGCTTGATGTAGTTGATGATGGTTTATGATGTATTTCTCTTTGAATACGACTCACTGGTGTTGGTGTAATAACATGACATTACATGAAAAGACATAAATAAATCAATCATAAAAACATGCTTACATGAAGGTTGTTGCAATTTTCTGCTCCATAATGCTCAAATTTGAAGAATGCTCAAGGGATATGGTGGGATGAAATGATATCTCTTTGATATTCTATAATATGCTTGTGACTGGAATGCTTAAGGATAAAAAATGAATTTAAAGGAAACTCTCGTATAGGGTACCCAAGGTATTTCATAAATTAGGTCTATTAATCTTAGAGGATCCGAGTAATACTGAGGGGGGGGTGAATCAGTATTAACAATAATTTGAAATCAGAAACTTATACTCATAAAACTTTCACCAAATCAAATATAGATCAACACTAGAGTCATTTACCAATACCGGTATCTACTGAGAAACACTTACTAAACTGATATATCAATGTTGCACATTAAGTGTTCATTAACCATGCATAAACTAAAAGTAAAGCATAACATCACATCAAAAACATTCACCATATGAACACCATGATTTTCATGTGGAAACCCAAATAGGGAACAACCACAGTGGGAATTGGTACCCACAAATATTTTGCACTCTTTTAGAATGTGCCCTGTTAGGAGCCAAGCTCGGTTAGAAGCTTACAATGATGCCCTGTTAGGAGCAGACCCTATTAGGAGTCACCTGGTTAAGGGATTTACCTCAACCATGTTAGGATCTTTGATTGGTTAGGATCAACCTCGCAAGAGGATTTAGAACTTAGATATTGAGTCACCCCGTTAGGGGATTTTACAATGTGAGGCTTGTTAGGACCTACCCAGTTAAGGGATTTTAGCTACTGTAATTGTTAGAGAACAACAGTGAATGATCTGTGTATAGCACTCAACTGCTTGCTTGATCAGATCCAATTAAGTTCTAAGTCTACATCACTCTGGAAGATATTCTCACACACCCTGGTTCGGCTTCACACACTTCTCAAAATCATCGACACTTCAAAACATCAACCTTATCGACATAAATAACTTTTACAACTAGGTCGACATCAAAACCCTAAGACTTACTACATAGATCATCACAAATCTTTATAACTCATTACATATCATCATATGGATCATTACAATCAATTAAAAATCAATATCACCTGTTGAATGATCATAAGTCGTCACAGTAAGTCGATCTGGTACAAAGTCAAACCTTTAGCTCATTTCGCTAAGTACTTTGCACATTCTCAAGAAATTCACTCTTCAAATGCGCCAAAACATCTTTCAAACACTTCACATGGTTTGTGTCATGTTATCATCAACATGTGAACTTGATGTAGATTGTCATAAAACAAAAATCATTACTGGTCAAGAGAATTATTTATCGATCCTTAAACCCTGACAAAAACTCAACATAAATTATAAATGTAACTTCCAGTTGTTACAACATGATGTGGTTCCAATCAGATACATATTACAATGATAGATACTTACATTCAAAACCACAAAGCCTCAATCATCACCAATCACCAGATACAATCAGAATATTTCCTCATTTACCGGTAAAGGTCCTAATTCTCAGTTTCTTGATTCTTTACCGGTAAGCTCTCTCCAGAAGACCAAAATATTTAGATGACACAATACAACATAAGTAAACATCAATAGACAAGAATACAAATTAGTTGCCATCAATGACAACACAAATAACTAATCAAAGTCATCCATCATGCAATCTTAATCTCTTCATCACAATGTCATCTCAAATAGTCTTGTACCGGTTCAATCATCATTCTCCATCTATATTAATTATGCCAAACATGCCAACAATCTCCCCCTTTGGCATTGATGGCAACACTAAACATCAACATACTCAACTCATATTATTCTGCTCTATTTTGGACCTTCTCTGCAACTCTTCTCTTCTTTGCTGCACCTCATCTACCGGTTACACTTTATCTTTAATTATACATCTCCTCCTGATCATATTTCTTCTCCCTTTTTGATAGCAATGCCAAAGGTGCATAAGCATCACAAATCATCAAATTTGCTGGTGTTGTCTTCAAAATGTCTACAAACTCATCTAAGCTGCTCCCCCTGTAGAGTAGCTTGCATCTCATCAATCCAAAGTGAAAAATAGTCAATAAGCCCACTGGATTGATGCATCCTGCATTCTAGTTCTTTTTTAGTAGGGGTTTGACCCCTAATTTACCTTTGAGATACTTAATGGTTTTCTTCGGCAATGGTTTTGTGAAAATGTCTGCTAGCTGCTCTTTGCTTGTCACATACTCCATTTTGACTTGTTTTTCATGCACTCTTTCCCTTAGAAAATGGTATTTCAATTCTATGTGCTTTGTTCTTGCATGTAACACAAGATTTTTTGAAATATTAATTGCACTAGTATTATCACAATAAATAGTTAGTGGTTCAGACATATCAAACTTTAATCCTTCAAGCATGTCTCATCCATATTTTCTGTGTGCAGTTGATTTATGCTGCAACATACTATGCCTCTATTGTTGATTGAGAAACACATGTTTGCTTCTTACTTGTCCAAGCAACCAATCTTCCTCCAAGAAGAAAAGATCCACCGGTAGTGCTTTTCTGGTCATCAACATTGCCTGCCCAATCAACATCAGTAAACACATTCAAAGAAAAATTTCCTTTATAAGGATACCATAAACCATAATCTACTATGCCTTTCAGGTACCAAAATATCCTTTTCACTGCTACCAAGTGAGTCTCCTTAGGATCCTTTTGAAATCTAGCAACCAATCCAACAACATGTGCAATATCTGGTCTGCTATGAACGACATAATGCAATTTACCAATCATAGACCTGTATTCTTTCTCATCAACAGATGGCGAATCATCTTGTTTAGACAACTTGCAGCCTGTCACCATCGGAGTACCAACCGGTTTACAATCATCCATGACAAATGTTTTCAACACCTCTTTGACATACTTACTCTGACAGATAAAAATTCCACCATCCAATTGCTGGACCTGCAACCCAATGAAAATTTTTATTTCACCAATAAGAGACATCTCAAATTCCTTCTTCATCTCCTCAGTAAAATCCATACATAAATCACCATTACCACAAAAAATTATGTCATCCACAAATACTTCAGCTATCAATACTTTATCTCCATCAGTCTTTAGATATATGTTACTGTCCTCACTGGTACGCTGGAATCCTATCTTGATCATGTGTGCATGCAATCTTTCAAACCATGCTCTCGGTGCTTGCTTCAATCCATATAGTGCCTTATGTAGTTTGCAAACTATATCTTTATCTTCAGACAAAGCAAATCCATCTGATTGTTCTATGCATACTTCTTCTTCAAGGATGCCATTAAGAAAAGTTGATTTAACATCCATTTGATAGACTTTAAATCCTTTAAACGCAACATAAGCAAGTAGCATTCTTACTCCTTCCATTCTCGCCATAGGTGCAAAGGTTTCCCCATAATCTTCTCCTTCTTCTTGTGCATATCCTTTGCAAACCAATCTTGCTTTATTTCTCACAACCTTACCTTCTTCATTTAACTTGTTTCTAAAGACCCATTTAGTTCCAATCACATTATTGTCTTCCGGTCCGGGAACAAGTGTCCATGTCTTGTTCTTCTCTATCTGATCCAACTCCTCATTCATTGCATTAATCCAGTCATCATCCTTTAATTCCTCTCTTACTATTTTCGGCTCAATAGTAGAAATCAGACGGGAATTTTCTTTGATTTTCCTCCTTGTTTGTACTCCAACATTTTTATCTCCAATTATTTGTTCTTTTGAGTGATTTAGCCTAGCTTACCTTGGAATAACTAGTTTTAGTTTTGTTCTTCCTGCTTCATGTTCTTCATCGCTCTCTGCATTTACCGATTAAGCACCTATGTCTGCAACATTTTGCTCATCAGTATTTTGCACTTCCGGTTCTATAAACACAAGTCTTTCTTCATCTTTCTTAGGCCCATATCTTCTCGTCTCTCTAGATTTCTCAGAGAGTTCATCTATCTTCACATTAGCACTCTCAATGATCTTCTTAGTTCTCTTGTTATAACATTTAAATGCCTTACTCTTTGTAGAGTAACCAATAAAAATACCTTCATCACACTTGGCATCAAACTTTTCCGTGTAATCGTCCCTCTTAATAAAACCTTTACTTCCATTTTTTTTGAAATAAATTACACTAGGAGTCTTTCCATGCCATAATTCATAAGGTGTTTTATTATTACCTTTCTTGACAAGTACTTGGTTCAAAGTATAAACAACACTATTGACTTCTTCTCTCCAAAACATCTTCAGTACTTCACCTTGAATCATCATGGTTCTAGTAGCTTCAACAACTATTTTATTTATTTTCTTTGCTATCCCATTTTGTTGTGGAGTTCTAGGAGCTGACATCTGCCTCTTAATTCCCTGTTCATCACAAAACTTCACAAACTCATCAGAAGTAAATTCACCTCCTCGGTCAGATCTCAAACATTTTAGATTCTTCCCGGTATCTATCTCGACAAGAGCTTTAAATGCTAAACTTACTGAATGCCTCAGAATTTTCTCTCAGAAAAGTTACCCACATCATTTTGGAATAATCATCAATAAAGATCATAAAATATTTATCACCAAAATTGCTCTTAGTCCTCATAGGACCACAAAGATCAATATGCACCAAATCAAGAATATTCTATGAAGAGAAAGACTTACTCTTAAAAGATACAGAGGTCATCTTACCCATCTGACAGTCCTTGCATATCACATTGTCTAGTTTCACAAGTGGGGCAAACCTCTCACAATACTTGACTTACTAACTTTAATCAAATTGTCAAAATTCACATGACAAATTATCTTGTTCCATAACCAACCGTCTTCAATCTTCACCACCAAACAATTATTTACATTAGTATTCAGATGAAATAGATTACCTCTAGTTTGCTTTCCAGTAGCAATCAATTCTCCATTATTTCCAAGAATCCTGCACACTCCACTTTTGAATTCAAGTAGATATCCCTTATCATTAAGTTGTCAAACACTCAAGAGGTTATGCTTTAGTCCATCAACCCAAAAGACATCATCTGCATTACTCTTCCCATTTAATGAAATTGATCCTTTGCCTTTAATTATGCAGGGAGAGTTATTACCAAATCTTACAACACCTCCATCAAACTCTTCAAGGGATAAGAACTTACTTTTGTCACCGATCATGTGGTGTGAGAAACCACTATCTATTATCCATTCATCATTGTTATCCATGTGAGACACCAAAGCCTTCTCATCAGTCAGATCCTCCTTCATAGCAACAAATACTATCTCCTCATTGTCATCTTCTTCTGATTCATCATCGGTCACACCTTCATCCATTGCAACATAACAATGTTTCTTGCATTTTCCTTTGAATTTCTTAAACTTCTCTTTCTTATTAGTGTTAGGGTAGTTAGCAACAATG
Organism: Cryptomeria japonica; assembly: GCF_030272615.1. Classification (NCBI taxonomy): domain Eukaryota; kingdom Viridiplantae; phylum Streptophyta; class Pinopsida; order Cupressales; family Cupressaceae; genus Cryptomeria; species Cryptomeria japonica. Next base: position 696,897,595 of record NC_081414.1, read on the forward strand.
TGTCCAATTTGACTACAAGAGAAACACTTCAAGGGTAATTTACCTTTATATTTACCTGTTCCTCTAGGGAATCTTTTAGCCAGTAATGTCTCAAGTTCCATCAGATGATCTTCATCATCACCATCACCTCTGCTATTGCCATGACTAGACCTGTAGTCATGATTATGACAAACATGTTTTCCTTTCCTTGTTGATGTACCAGTTATTGAAGCTTTAAAAGTAGTTTTAGAAGGTTTGGAAACACTATTATCAAAACTATTTAGTTCAAATGCAGTTAACTTTCCAATTAGAGAATCAACAGTGACTTTATCCTTTGAAATGGATCTCAGTTCTTCAATAGAATAAACTCTGATAGAATACTGTGGTAAAAGAGTTCTAAGAATTTTACTAACAATAGTATCATCTTCAATCTTATCTCCGACACTCTTTATACCACCTACAACTTCCTTAATCCTTTGACCATATTGAGTTATGTTCTCATCATCAACCATTTTCATATCATCAAATTTTCCTCTCAAACTCTCATCCTTTTGCCTTTGTACATGTTCATCTCCTCCATAAATTTAATTTAATTTCTCCAATACCTCATTTACAGTTTCTAATTCATGAGCATCAATATACTCAGAGTCAGAAAAAGTACTTACAATTGCTTCAAGAGCCTGAATGTTTTCCTTTTGTTCTTTGAGTTCATTCGGTGTTAAGGGACTGGTAGTAGGAGCAACATACTTGGTTATCACATGATTCCAATAATGTGAACCCATTCCTTTAATGGAGATCTTCATTCGATCACTCCATATTTGGTAGTTGTCCTTGATAAACTTGGGATCCTCCTTCTTCATCATCTTTCATAGAATATTTCCCTCAAGCTGTTAGGATTTTTGCACATAGAGGACCAACGCTCTGGTACCAATTGTTAATCTTAGAGGATTTGGTTAATACTGAGAGGGGGGTGAATTAGTATTAACAATAATTTGAAATTAGAAATTCAGAATCACAAAAATTTCACGAAATCAAATATATACCAACACTAGAGTCATTTACTAGTACTGGTATCTATTGATAAACATTTGCTAAACTGATATATCAATTTTGCACATTAAGTGTTCATTAACCATGCATATTGAAAGTAAATCATAACATCACATTAAAAACATTCACCATATGAACACCACGATTTTCACGTGGAAACCAAAATAGGGAAAAACCACAGTGGGAATTGGTACCCACAAATATTTTGCACTCTTTTAGAATGTGCCTTGTTAGGAGCCAAGCCGGGTTAGAAGCTTACAATGATGCCCTGTTAGGAGTCACCCAGTTAAGGGATTTACCTTAGCCCTGTTAGGAGATTTGATCTGTTAGGATCAACCTCACAAGGGGATTTATAACTCAGATATTGAGTCACTTTGTTAGGGGATTTTACAATGTGAGGCTTGTTAGAACCTACCCGGTTAAGAGATTTTAGCTATTGTAATTGTTAGATAACAACAATGAATGATCAGTGTATAGAACTCAACTGCTTACTTGATCAGATCCAATTAAGTTCTAAGTCTGCATCACTTTGGCAGATCTTCTCACACACCCTGGTTCAACTTCACACACTTCTCAAAATCATCGACACTTGAAAACATCAACCTTACCGACATAAATAACCTTTACAACTAGGTCGACATCAAAACCCTAAGACTTACTACATAGATCATCATAAATATTTACAACTCATTATAGATCATCATATGGATCATTACAATCAATTACAAATCAATATCAACCATTGAATGATCATGAGTCGTCACAACAAATTGATCTGGTACAAAGTCAAACCCTTAGCTCATTCCGCAAAGCACTTTGCACATTCCCAAGAAATTCGCTCTCCAAATGCATCAAAACATCTTTCAAACACTTCACACAGTTTGTGCTACATTATCATCAACATGTGAACTTGATGTAGATCACCGCAAAACCAAAAATCATTATTGGTCAAGAGAATTATTTACCGATCCTTAAACCTTGGCAAAAACTCAACAAAAATTATAAACATAACTTTTGGTTGTCACAACATGATGCGGTTCCGATCAGGTACATGTTACAATGATAGAAACTTACATTCAAAACCACAAAGCCTCAATCATCACCAATCGCTAGACATAATCAAAATATTTCCTCATTTACCGGTTAAGGTCCTAATTCTCAGTTTCTTGATTCTTTATCGGTAAGCTCTCTCCGGTAAACCAAAAGATTTAGATGACATAAGACAACATAAGTAAACATCACTAGAAATGAATAAACATTAGTTCCCATCATTGACAACATAAATAACTGATCAAAGTCATTCATCATGCAATCTCAATCTCTTCATCACAATGTCATTTGAAACTGTCTTGTACTGGTTCAGTCATCATTTTCCATCTATATTAGTTATGACAAACATGCCAACAAGGCCGAACTCCAAAGGTCATATTGAAGTATCGAGATCAAGAACCAACTGGTGGGAACTGGGCATCAACATTTTCAAAATTAGGGCCAAACTAGAGGGATAGGGGATCCCAAATGTCATTGTCCACATAGAACATGGTGAATCAGGTGTAAATTAGGTGCACTCAATCTTAGGGAAGGGATTCAGATCACCATGTAAATATATGACTTTAGTTTTGTAGTACAAAGGCCAGAAATACACTTGGAAAAGAGCTAGGAGAAAACCCACTAAGGAAAGGGCACAAAAAGGAGTGTAGAATTGTAAGGGGTTATAATTTACGACACCTTCAAATGAAGGTCCACCTTCAAACCAAGATATTTTTTAATGTATCTTCAAATGAAGGCTGAAGGAATACCTTTAAAAAAGGTGTTTTCAACCTTTCACTTCCATTCGAGTTTAAATTTGTGATGTCCCATGAGTGGGACTCACTATTATAGGTTCACCCATCATGAAATAGAAGCATGTAACATAAGCTATGTAAGGATTTTAAGGTAGTTGAACAACTTCCTACACCAATCTTGAGAGGGTAATGAAAAACTTTTATAGATCTTTACAACAGTTACAAAAACAACAAAAAATATACATAAATAGTATGTATACCAAAACACCATGATTTACATGGGGAAAATCATTTTGGGAGAAAACCCCACACTTCAAAAGCCACCCAATATATTATTCAGAATTAAACAACAAATTACAATATGCTTTCAAAGAAAGCTTCTCATATCATGAGTATCAGCAAGGGAGATCTAAAGGTAACAACTATCAAACTGTTTAAATACAACAAAATGCTTAGCCATAATACAATGCCCTCATAAAATAGTTTTTCTTTTCAGGGAAAATAAAGCACACAAAACATCCACCATTAGATCTATGACCTAATGATAAATAGACAGGATTGACAATGATAAATAATAAACAAATTTTTTGTTTGCCTGCAAGGGGGGTACTCCCCCTTACAACTCCTTATGCTCACGTATCAATAGTAACCTTTTATCAACAATTCATTTTTACTATTGCAAGGTTGAGATACCATTTTCCTAACAGGCTAGGCAATGATGTCATAAGGTATAATAATTATAATTATGAGTGGACATGCAAACTAGTCTATGTAAAAATGGAAGGCTTCAAGAATGATAACACAAGATATAACTATTATTTATAAGCACATTATCCATAAGATAAACATGATTGTAACATCATCAGTGTATAAAGAATAACAATTGTGATGTGTAGAATTAGGTTCACTAGCTTGTATGGGCAAACTAGGAAGCTTAAGGACTATTTTTGCTTTAGTCACTTTGAGAGAGAGAAAGATCCACCTGGCCCAAGATGTTCTTAGGCACAAGGTTAATTCAGTGGTCCCTCCTAGGGTTACTTGAAATATGAGACTACAATTTAGGAAGAAGGATGCAAAATAGGGTGATAAGATGACCTTTCTCTGTACACAGGGAGACAGTGGACTAGAAAAGTAATTTTGAAAGAAGATCCAATAGAGCTGAGTATAACCAACTTGTAGGAAAAATCTTAGGAAAAAATGGAGGGAGAAATGTGCCTAGATCATCCTACTCCTAGGACTAAGGTGCCCTGCTTGGCTTGCTCTTGACAATTTCAGCTATGATAAATTGCAGATTGTAGATCTCCACCTGCTTGCTTTGTACCTATTTTTGTAGGTCCATCACTAGTTTCTACACATAGAAAATAGATAAAATGTTGGGTAGAAATGGGTTTTCCTAAGTCAAACCCCAATTTTGGAATCAACCTTGAAACTAAATTAAAATGAACTTGAATTGAAAGTGTGCTGATATATAGCAGAGGCTAGATTTGAGAATAAGAATGTCTTATACCTTGATGATGCAAATTCTTCTTTGAAGGTGATCACAAATATTAATGGAATAGCATGACTCCATAAAAGACCTAAAAGGACATCACAAAAGACATTCTTTTCGTAGCGTCATAAATTGTATCTGCATACAATTTCATCCTCACATAGACCTCACCTTGGTTTTTTTTTTCTCTTAGTGTCTAATGTCTATTTTGATTCTTCTCACACCTTCCTAAAACCTACATTCTCAACTCCCTTTCTATCTCCTATCCAAAATTGAGTTCTGATTATTAGGACCTGGGTGCCCACCACCGTGGTCCTCCTAATTAGGACCTAAATTTGGTCCCCTCAACGATTGCATCAAGTGGGCAGGAATTTAGGTCCTGTGTCAGCCTGCTTCAAAAATTCAAATAATAAAAGGAGGCCTACCCCTCTCATTTGAATTCTATGATGTCTCTCTCTCTTAATTACACTCTAGAAAATTCAATTCAAGTGAGAAAGCAATCAAGCATTCATTAATTATTGAAGGAGAGATTAAGTCAAGTTCAAACATTCAAGATGACACCCATGATCAAACTTCCATGAAGACATTCTACATGACATCTTTAACCCTTGGCACAAGGATTCAAGCAAGCTTCATCAAGGCATCAACTTCAATTACGAGCATTCAATTTTAGATTTAGCCTTTCCCTCAAAAGGAAAGCTTCTTGTTTCAATTCAATTCTATTTCCATTTTAATTATCATTTCAATTTCAAGGTTAATTCCTAAACCGGGGTTGCAAACCTCTATCCATAACCCTTTTTCTCTCTTTGTGTACAAGAAATTGATTCAAAAGTTGCGATCAAAGATTTCGACAAAATATATGATGGCAAACAAATTTAGCTTTTATAGGAGTGAAAAGCAGAGGGCCAGGGCGACCTACCACCTTAGTCCTTGGAATTTTGCTTGATCTTTTGATAGTGGATGTGTGCATCTCCCACTTGGAGGACCAAGATGACCTACCACCTTGGTCTTGACAATTTAGCCCATATTTTTAGCTATAGGTTTTGATTCACATCCTCTTCTCATATCCTTGTTTGTGGCTCTGTCTAACATCTAAAATATTGTTATTACTATTTTACTCCAATTTACCCTATAACTTTCCAATTCAAATCCAATTTTGACTCTAAAATGGGGTATCAAACAAATAATTAAATCTAATCAATATCTCATCCCTTTTCCTAATTGAATTGTGGCTAGATCTATCAACTCCCCCCCCCCCCCCTTTTTAAATATATGATTGTTTTGTTGAGATTAGTGGTTTTACTATCCTGATTGGTGAAACCCTAATTTACACCCATCAAAAATAATTTGGTGAACCCAACATGCCTTATGTAGCTTACTGTTGATTTTCATTCTCAGATCAGATTTATATGCACTTAAACATTCATATTTGCACTAATAGATAATATATGCAATTGAATTACATAAATTTAGAGGTTAAATTCATAAAAACCCTAATTTATTCTTCTAAAATTGACTTGTGGGTTGCATGATTTTTCAATTGTATTCTTAGATCTGATTGTTATGACATTTAGATTTAGATGCATCTAGTGTTCAATATCATAATTCACATTGTTTTTAATTCATTGGTTAATCAATCATTCTACAGAGAAGTTGTATTGTTTAATCATAGTTTAGATTTCCAATCTTTGCATTCAATATATCCTTCTTTGTGTATTAGTTTTGTTACCCTTAGTCCTACATCCAATATTTTGGCAAGAAGAAGTTATAGGCTTAGGGCTTCCCAAGGTTTAAATACTAAGGATATGGAGCCCCAGTTGACTAACCTATTCCATGTGAATGTTGGTGCTTCCTCTAATCCCACATATGGCATACCCCACATCATGGAGACTCATTACCATCATGCTTCTCATGATGAGGATGACTTACTAACTAGGGTTACTATTGACCAATTGGACAAGATTAATAATGGGTTTGAAAATCTTCAACAATGGATGGGTTGGCAATACCTAGATAGTGAGGCAATGCCCTTGATAGAAGGATTGAAAAGAATGGTTCAAAGTGATAAGGTAGGTGTGGATGTGTTGTGTGGCCTTTCTCATATTGTTGATACTAATATTATGCCAATCAAAAGTTGTGTTGAAGTCCTTGGTTGCTCTCAACCTACTAGCCAAATTAACCATTCCATTTCTATGCCTACATTTTTTACTAGTGTTCCTATGTTTACATCTTTTATTATGACTACTTCCACACAAAATGTTAATCCTACACATGTTAGTCATGGGGGAAATCCTATTAATCAATATTCTTACATACCCTCTTCCATGAGTCTTCTATTTGTAAGGCCTTTCCCAAACCAAGCTTTGATTAACTTAGCTGACCATGTTTGACCCTATTAATAAATGTTTTATAATTCAATAGAATGGACTGTGTTAGAGAGATAGATTGGTGAGAAAAGTAATTGAACCAAGTTATAGAGTTATTGCACCTTGTGGTGTACATTTTAATGTGTTATGAATTTGAAATCCTAAAAGATCCATTGATTGGATAATCTTGATTTAATGTATGCCAACTATGTCTAGATTTAGAACTTATATGATTCCATGATTTGGGATAACATTGGTGAATATTGATACTTCAATTATATGCTTTATGATATAGAACTCTATATGATTCTAGAATAGGATAAATTGGAGATGATGTATGTCATTATTGGATTTGCAGGACTTTATTATGATGATAGAATCAAGATGTATGTTTTATGTGTGGACAAAAATTATGAGAATTATGATAATTACTTATGTGGATTTATTTGGATATGAGATATATTGAATTGTCAAATGTAAATTGTATGCAAAGTGTTTGATGTGTATTCTAATTCATGTGTTTGATATTATACGAGGTTATTGGAAATTACTAATGTGTCTTTGAGTGGTGCAAGAAAAGATACCCATGTGACCATGGAAATATTACGGAGAACCAAACCTAGACCTATGTATGTTCGTAAAATCAGGGTTTGTCTATTTGGAGAGACAACACCCCGTTTGTGTCATATTTTATTCGTAATAGTAAATGATGCATGTGTGTTAAATGTTATTTATTTGATTTACTTAAATCCAACAAGAGACAATATTTCATGTGCAATTTTGTAAAAGTATTTTCTTTGTGTCACTTGACACGTGTTGATTTAAGTTTGAGTTTTTTAATTTGTCTCTTGGAGGGAATTGTTTAACTATAGTTTTTTTTCAATTAAATTTAATGTGATTCCATAATTGCCTTAGGTAAAGAAACTTTGGGATGGTCAACTTAGGTTTGACCCGAAAATAAACTTGAGAGGGGTTTAAAAGGGGTAAATGGACTCCTAGGGGTAGTTTATTAGGGTTTCCTAAAGCCCATAAGGTATACCTAAGGGTTAGGAGTAATTTTAGGCATGTTTCTACTCCCATGTGACCATTTAGACACCCTAAAAAGTGACTTTTCTAAGTTGTGCGAAAATGGAAATTAGAAGGCTTGAACTAAGTTGTTAACCTTCCTTTTTGGAATGAGAGTTCCCTTTCCCATTTTACCTTACTTTCCTTTTCAGTTTTGGAAACTTGAGAGAACTCACACTAGTGTCTTCTTAAGCAAGAAAGAGAGAGTTTGGGGGTAATCACCCACTCTCCATTTTTGGAGACAAAATAATTTTCAAAAGAAAAGATGGATTTGGGATTTAGAATTCTGGCTAAGGGTAGAAAGAGAAGTCTTGTGGAATTGGGCTGCTCATCCTCAACAAAACTAGCATACCTTTGGGCAGTTTAAGGTTGGTCCTACTTTCTTGTAATGTTTTTTCTTATTGTATGTTGTTTTTAAAGAAAAATGCCTGTGAGAAAGATTGGTTTTTGTGTATGTATTTCTTGGAAATTTACTTAGTGTTTTGTGCTTATGCAATGTATGTGTTTTGGGAGTAAACAAGACGTCCTACTCTTGGGAGAGAGGATGGGCTTGTGGGTGGTAGAAGTGACAGCCCTTGAGTGATAGGCTCTCGTAATGAGAGTGATCACAAGGGATTTTATGTGACCCTTGCTGCATGGCTTGTTTATGCATTGGGGGTCATAAGCAGGGAAATAAGGCATGAATACCTTGGGGGGCATAAGGAATGTGGGGTTGTTACACATGATGTATTTGGTTTGCCATGAGGTGGCTATATATTTTACCATACTTGCAATCTCCTCAGGGTACTTGGTCCACTACCACCCTTGAAAAGACATCACAAATGTGTGGTGCAGTGTAGCTTGGGTTGGGATTGTGTTTGAGAATTGTGTTTTCCCTTGTCCTTGTATTTGCATGTGTGTTACTTGTCTAGGGCTTGGTTCTCCTAGCTCGGGGGTGGCTACTAGTTAGCCTAGGCTGGGAGGTGAGGACTCCATGGTCATAGTTTTTGATTTAATGCAGATTGTTGAAAGGAAAGAAAAAGGGCAAGTAGAAGTGGCTGGTTATAATCGGTTGCAGAAAAAGGATTGAGAAATAGAATATTGATATTTTAAGTTGCAAAATTGTAAAGAAAAACTATATTTTGTATTATTTGGAAAAGCATGTATTTATTTTGGTTTAAAGTCCCCATATAATAGAAATGAGGGACTAGCTTGGGTATTTCACCCATTTTGTAATATTAGCTATATTGAATGCCAAATTTGTTTAAATAAATGCATTATCTCGGTTAATTTGATTATTGCATAAATGAAAATATTTCATTGGATATTAGTTGCATTGTCCTTATAATGTTATTGCCTACATGCAAGTTTATTTTGACAATAAAAGCTCTGCTTATATCCTTATGCATATCACCAAGTTTTAAATCAATTAAATCTAGTATAATATTGCTGCTAGTTGTAATTGTTTAATTCTGTCATTTTCTTATAGCAGAAAATAAAAATCAAAATTTTATTATAGTCCTTTCTAAAGTTTTGATTTTAATAAAATCTAGCTTCATCTAGTTGCTGTTAAATTTGTTTAATATTTTGTCCTTTCTATAGTTGTTGTTAGCATTATTAAATACTACCAATTGGTATGTACAGAAAATAAAATCTATAGAAACATATTAAATGAAATAAATAAAATCCTTGAGTTGCTATTTTTAAGTGATTTAATTCTGCCTTTTACATCATTTTTGTTGAAAGAAAATCAATATCTAAATAACCTATCTATTTCTTTTTAGCAACTAAGATTTTGATAAAAGGGAAATAAACACAATGATTTAAATCTCAATATAGCATCAAAACTATTAAATAAGTTGTAGAATAAGAGCACCTGTATATTTATTGTATGGAAAATTTATACCCTAGTTACAACATGTATTTATTTTTTGAATATATATATATATATATATAACAAATTTGCATGCCTATGAGTAAAGGGAATCATTCTTAGAAATTAACAAAAAATTTAAACTTATTGTTATATATATGAATATAAATATATTTATACACATATATATAAATCTGAACCTAAACCTATATATATATATATACAAATGCGTATACATTAATACACACACACACACACACACACACACACACACACACACACACACACACACATATATATATATAAGTTTTTATTTTATTTTATTTTTAATTAAAAAAAATTCTTTTGCAAGAAAAAGAGGGGTAACGACAGCCGCGGGCTGCGACCATTGGGTGGTCTATGACCTCCGCAGTGGACCGCGCCACTGTGTGGGCTGCGACCTCCCAAACCCCCGCCCCTGTGCAAACTAATGCCGCCGCCGCCATTGTTGCCATTCGACCCCCTCTGCAATATACCTAAATAATTAAATAAAATACAAAACCCTAGCCCAGGTAGGGCTAGGGGTAGGATAGAAAAGGTTATGGAATTTATAAAATAGAGGTACTATATATTATTCATTCTTAGTTAGGGTTTACTTGAAGAGTTTAAAAATAGGTGGAAAATAATATAAGTATTAATATATATAGTTAAAGCTATATATATATATATATATATATATATATATATATATATATATATGGAGTTAGACAATTACAAGGGAATAAAATAGATTTAGATTTAACATTTATTTGAGTGTTTTAATTTATATATGTTTTTTTAAAAACGTATGGTTTTAAATAAGGAAGAAAATGAAAGGTTTAAAATTAAATTACTTATGAAGTTTAAACTTGTAGAAATATTATAATAAATTGATTAATTATAGGTCCACCTAAATATAGGTGTTAGATGAGATTAAACTTCATAGAATGAATTCTCATTATAATTATGATGAACCCTTTAATCAATTTAGTGTATGCTTATCTTTAATTATCATTAAAATAAAACATAGACTTTCATAAAACTAAGTGCCAGAACTAAATTAATTAGTTCTAAAGTCAATTATTGGCTATCGGAGATTAATTTTATCTGCGACAACTATTTTGGCTAAATTAATTTATCGATTTAATGTTGATGAAATAATAAATAATCATTTTAGTATTCTGCATATAAGTTAAATTTTATGTTCGCTTACTTGAGTTAGAGATTAAAGTTCATCTAAACATAGTCAAGACAATAATATGTTATAGTATTTTATATTTGTCAATTTAATGTTTTAAGTTGTGATTAAAAAAAAAAAAATTATCTTGATCTTGCCCTAAATTTTGGGCATGACACTATTTGTTTCACAACCATCTCCCATACCAACATACCATAATGTTACCCCTCCTTATTATTAACCTCCAATTACAACAATATTACTCCTCCATCACAATCAAATATGTCCAATTCTAATTCATTCATTGAAGCAATTATCAATAACCTAGCTCAAACCGTTTCATCCTTACAACACCAATTGGCTTCTTTAACTCAATCCAAATTCAAAGTTCCCACATTTGATGTAGCGAATCCACTATCTAATGAGATTGTTTGTATGGTTCCCCCTAAACATGTGGGAACTCCTCAATTAGAGTTATACAATAGAAAAGGTGACCCCTTGACTCATGTGAATACTTTTCAAACCTCGAGTAGTGATTTCTCTCATGATCAAAGACTCATGGTGAAATTATTCACTCAAAACTTTAGAGGTAAAGCCTTGCAATGGTATTGTTATTTGTCTCCTTATTCGATTACTTCTTTCCAACAATTGGCTTATGATTTCATTCAACAATTTCAAAATAATATTGGTCCTAAGATTACTTTGACTGATTTGATTCACTGTAAGCAAGGAGTTAAAAAAAAAGTGACTGATTTTATTGGTAGATATAAATATTTGCATTGATAGATTGCTTATCACGTGCTTGATCACAATGTTAAAAGAATTTTTATTGCTAATTTACAAAAGGATATTAGAGACGAGCTTATATTTTCCAAGTTTACTTATTTTATGCAATTGTGTGCAATACTTCATAATTATCATCTTCAAGTGAGTCAATTTGAATTATCCTCTTCAATGGCTTTGGTTATAAGAATGAGTGTGCTCAATAATCATTTATTAAGTTCAAACATTACAAAGTTTTCATCAAGATAAACGAAAACATTAACACTCAAGTGGCAACCGCGACACCATGTGTGGCTCCTGTATTCAAATACTTTAGAAAAGAATTAAGTCCTCTTCTGAGTCTTTGCATGGTATAATGTTGAGGTTGATGAATCCTAATTTGTTGCAACTTCCTCCTATTGAACCAATTAACCATTCTAAACCTTTTCCAACTTCCCATGATCCTAAAGATTTTTGTCAATATCATCACCAACAAGGTCATGACATTGAAAAATGTTACCAGTTGAGGAATAAGATTCAAGATTTTATTAATAACAAAACTATATCCGTAGCTAGTGATGCAGAGCCTTGGTATAGGTATAGAATAGGTTCCCCTAGTCCAAGAACAAACCAAGGACTCTAGAAATCTCAAAACACTATAAGGGGTCAGGAAAGATTAGTTTTACAAGTCCCACATCCCTTCCTTCTGAAAGGCTTCCTCACAAGGTCACTTCCATTGAGTGCTTCATAAGGTCTTCTAGAGGCTCTTAAGGACGCTATATCCCAACAATGGTTTGATCCCATCTCTAATGCATCAATGCCTATTTTAGGTTTGGTTTGAAATCCCCTAGGTTAGTAAGACCTCCTTAAATAATCAAATTAGGCTCTCTCTACCGGCTTGAGGTGACTACTGCAATAAGGCCTACTAATCCTAGTAGCCTTACCGGACTAGTTTTCCACACTTAATTCCTCATTTCTCCAAAGGACCTAGATGAAAGATTCCAGATTTGGATACCCTTTTGAGAGTTGTAAAACATATCCCAAGGGTTTTGATAGTTTGGGCACACAAGAATCCAAACCCTATCTTGTTTAGGAGACCTAGTAGCCCCAAGTAGCCCTATTTTACAAAGGAGTGTGTAGACACAGATCCTATTTTGCCAAACCAACTCAAGGGAAACTCTTAGGACATGGTTAACCCACCAATTCCTAATTTTTGGGCTATGATTAGACCCCTAACATCCGATGTGAGACCTGTTTGCTTGCACTTACACGGTGGCCACATGGAGTTGCCCACCTTAATGCATCAAACCCTCGCCTTCAACCGGTCATAACCTGCAAAAGGCCTTCAAAATCCTAAAGTACATTGGCCATACTTTCATCCACTCCAAAGTCATGAGCCACCAATGAAGGATCAGCAAGATGAGGCCATTCCTTTGCAAAAACCCTAGGCAAAACTGTCAAATCTAGACCACTTCTAGAAAATTGCAGGTTTCTCCCTTCTCTTGGAAAATTAGGACCTTAGACTTGATGCATCTGAAAGATTATTTTCCACTCTAACACATCCCACTAGTTTCCCAATCCCAAAATGTTTGCACAATATGGTACACCGTGCAGAGTAACTGAATTGCAGGAAATTCTTAGATTTTTATTGCTTCAATGATGCCAATTGCTTACAAAATACTCCTCTCTCCCCAATGATGATTGGGAATGAAATTTTATACCTTAATCAATGGTTATCAACCACCTTTTGATCTGAGGTGACCATTAGAAGGAATTTTCTATTTGCAACCAGAAGTTGTCATTAAAAGTTGTCAAGTTTGAGCAACTTTTGACACATGTTAAATCCACCTACAGAGTGGTTTCAACATGTATTAACTCTTTCTAAGACATATATAACACATAAACACCTATAAAATACTCAACTAAATACCCCTAGGCCCATATGCTCATGGTGGCTTATCAATTATCCAAATCCATGATATTGGGTGACAAGGTGGGGTTTATTACAAAAAATCAAACAAACAAGACTACCCTATTACATAGATTGAACAGTCACATTCCCATGTGTGACCTTTAGCCTTTATTTCTCTTATCATCTTAGTCATGAGGTGCTCTTGCACTAGCTAGTGTGAATGACAAAGGGAATAAGTTTGTAACTCCTCCTAACCAGAACCTCCAAATATTCACCAATTAGTTTCTTTCTCATTCTACCAATGTTGTTGAGTATGATCCACTTGCATTCTCCCCTAATGACCTTGATATAGAATCTAATAATGTTGTGAACCCCATTGACAAACCTAAACCTACAAAAGACCTATGCATTACCTTCGATCCTAGTGAGACTATTAGTCCACTCGATGACCCATTCTATATTACTATGAGGATAAAAGACAAACTTTCATGAGGGTTGCTCATTCATCTAGTATGTATGGTGAATGTGATTATTGAAGAACATCTATTTATTCAACACTTGCATCAAGTAACATATGATAAATCTAATGTTATGTTGAAGGTGTATGATGGTTTTTCTTGCACTACTGTTGGTTCTATTACTCTTCCTATCGAGGTTGGTACTAAGATCTTAGATGTCATCTTTGCTATTATTCCTACATCGAATCAATTTTGTGTTAAGTTGGGAAATCCTTGGCTCTCTTCCATGAAATCTATCCCTTCTACAATCCATAAATGTTTGAAATTTCCTCATAATGATACTATTATAACAATCAATCATAGTCTTTACCAACCCATATGTAGCGAAGCATGAAAATTTCACTCTTGATTACTTTTGGCCTAAATAACTTGAGTCCTTGAAATGAAATCCTTTTCTTATCTTATCAAAAATTTTAAAAAATGAGATGACAAAGGCCTTGAGTAAACCTAGGGACCCTACACCCATGGATATTCCTCTTCCTCATCCTGGACCTGGTCTCCTTCCTACTCCTTCTATTCCTCCTATATATGCCATAGTCCCACCTCCTATGTCCTATAAAAAGAAAGTGATTGGCATCATGTATCTCTCAACCTGTTGGGGTTTCTTTCGTTCCTCCCCCTATAAGAGAATAAAAGAGCCTATGTCAATTGATCCTCAACCTTCACAAGTCTCAACTAAAACTAAAAGAAATCGTTGTGCAAGATAACACCAATGAAGGAGTAATGCTAAGTCTCATGAGCTTTATCCCCAAACCCTTTCATCCCTAAAGATACCAAATGTTTACTTGGTCCCATTTGTCCACCCTTCACCTAACTCTAGGGAGGAAGTTCAACTCAAATCACCAAAGTTAAAAATGTTCAAGAATAATGATGGTTCAACTTCTTTTTATGTTAAATATCCTATTTTGATTGATTTAGAAGATGATATGGATGATGATAATAATGTTGTTCATGCTAACACTAGCGGTCCTAATTATTTTGATGATATGTATGAGCTTGTTGAGATTAATCATGAGTTATCTTCACATTTTTCAAAAGCATTAATCTTAGCTCCTAGTGACAAACAAAGTGATTTATCATTAGAGCATGCTCCTTGTTTAGAACTTGCAGTAGCTCCATCTATCATTCTTGTTGTGGCTCATGTCTTGCATCTTTTACACCATCCCTAAATGATGTTAAGCAAGATTGGGAGGTAGATTATTTGCTTGACTAGCTTTATTTGTATCGTGGATTCTCTTTTGTGGGTTTGCTTGTTCGTAATGTGCCTTCCCTATGATGTGTTGCTTGATATCTTTTTGAGTTATGTTAGGTTCTCTTTGGATGACCCTTATTGCTTTGTTAGTGCGAGGTAATAAAGAGACAAAATCCATTGTGACATTCCTCTATTTGTATCTCAATTCTTCTATATGTCCTATCTATATTATGTCGCACATGTATTATTGTTTGTAAATGTACTCTTATATTGTCTACTTAGGGATGATGCAAAGCATTGAGATATCCTTTTTGGTCTCTTCCATGTTGACTCAAAAAAACATTTGTGTGTTATCTATTGTTCTCTTCTCCCATTGTATTTATAGATCCACTACCTTTGGGGGATGAGGTCAATTTAGTACAATTATTCTTGATATACATTATTTATCACAAGTACACTATTGACCCTAGAGTTAGTGGATACCTTATGTGCTTTTTCCTATTTGTTTTGTGATCATTATCCTTTGATCTATCCTTTCTTGGGGCATCTCATTGTGGTAACGTGCTTCTATTTTGGATGCATGTTACCTTAAATCTATTGCTCTCAATAAGGTGTACACAAATGATCTTCCAATATTGGATCTTGTGCATCTCCTAGATCTAAAAAACATGCCACTTGCCCGTCCAAAAGTTGTAGGACCAAGGCGGCCTACCACCTTGGTCTTGACAATTCGACTCGAATTTTTAGCTACAAGTTCTAACTCACTTCCTCTTCTTAGATCTATGTCTATGGCTTTGTCTGACATGTAGAACACTCTATGATTACAATTTTACTCCAATTGTCTGTTGTCTTACCCTAGAGCTTTACAATTCAATCCAATTCCAACTCTAGAAGGGGGAAGAAAAAGAACAAGTAAATGTAATTAGTATCTCAACCCTTTTCCTAATTGAATTGTGGCTAGATCTATTGAATTTACCCCCCATTTTAAATGTATGGTTGATTTAGTGAGATTAGAGGTTTTACAATCCTAATTGGTGAAACTATAATTTCAACCCACCATTACCCTTGCATGAAGGTTGTCACAATGAAGAATATGGTGGGATGAAATGCCTTGAATGCTTGAATAATTTATAAATCTCCTCCTATGTTCTATATTCATGAGAGTTTGCTAGCTAGACCTAAGATGAGGGAGGAGACCTTGATTATATACCTCTCCCAAGAATTTTGGGGTGTAAAACTTGGATTAAGGTGACACGAGAAAATATTTCCTGTTTAACCATGTTGACCATTTGTTGGCATTAAACAGAAAAGGAACTGGAGAGGATAAGTGATGCATATATACTGTAGACACCTAAAAGTTGCACAGTCAATTAAGTAAATTTTATTCATTTCTAATTCCTCCAATTAATTAAATTAAGGTTTAATTAATATTCCTATTCCTCTAATTATCCCATTAATCAAATTAAACATTTGATTCAACCCTATCCTTCTAGCTTAGCCTATTGATTTAACTAAGGTTCAATTAAGTACCCTTAGCAATTTAATTGAATAAATTCTATTTATTTAATTAAAATCCCTTTCCCCCTTTTTGATTAAATTCACATTTAATTAAAAATCCCCTTTACAAATAAATAAATCCATATTTATTTGCGAATAGTAACCCCACTTGCAAAATCCTGCAAATGCAAGTTGCATCCCTTTTGGCTAAAATAAATCATTTTATTTACCAAAAAATCCTATTTTCCCTCACCCACTTGCAAAATCCTACATTTTTCATTATTCTTCTAAATTCCCTTCTAGAAGTCTTCTAATCCATTCCTAATCATGTTTTATCCCTTGATCTTGTCACATCCCTAAATTTAGGGAAGTCATTTCCCTAAAAATGTGGAAAGTCTTCCAAATGTGTGGAAGACTCTACCTTTTTCAACAAGTTAACTTATTGAGTATTCCAAGTTTGTAAGGCTATGACAAAACCACTAGAGGTTTTCCTCTTTGGTCAAGTAACCTTACAAAAGCCTTCCCAAGGCATTTAATGCCTCTTGCAAGCCCACACCCCTTAGCCATCATGGTTGTCCTTTTGACCATTTTCTATGTTGCACAAGAGTTTACCTCTTGGGTAATAGCATGCCTCCTTGGTTAATGGCATTGTCCGATGATGTCACTCCTTGAGTTTACCCCTAAATGTTTAATTAGCATCTAATGCTTGCTTAGCATCCCCTCAAACCATCTCAAGGTGGCATTTGTCAACTTGGGACTGGATTGAATTCCTCCCATGGATTGATAACTTTCAATCCTAGCCCTTGTTGAGATTATTCAATCTCAACCATCCATTTCTCCAATTTCCCTATAAATAGAGCCCATTTCTCTCCCAATTAATCAAGTCTTTTGTGCATAAAAACTATAGTCACATTGTAGTTTAAGGAGCCCTCTTTGTCATCACCAAGCATCAAAGTATTCTTCAAGCATCCAAGCATTAGCATCAAGCATCCATCACATAGAATTTGGACTCATTTTAGTTCATCTTTTAGCTTAACTCATTTCTTTTACAAGTCTTGCATCCTCATATTAGCTTAATTAAATCACATAGCATCCTTAGCTTTCAATTTGGAACTCATCTTTGCATCCTAATTATCTAGCTTGCATCCTTCATCTTCATCTCTTCATCTTAGCATTTTTCTAGAATCTTAGTTGCATCCATTTAGATTCTAGTTGCATCTTCATAACTCATTCCTTAGGTTGACATCTAGAGGATCAAGCTACTCTCCCAAGTGAGGGCCAACTTGAATCCAAAGATACTTAGGGATAGAGGACAATGAGGCGATTTTAGAAATTTTTAACTCATTTCTTGTATTTTGATTTCTAACAATCTAATGCAATGCTTCATTGGTGTGTTTGAAGTGTTTTCCTTCTTGCAGGTGGAAGACCACATTTTTAGCCACACATATACTAGTACATGATTTCGCTTTCAATTTTGGCAAATCAGTTGATGCCTTACAACATCTATTAGATGTTTATGATTTTGAATAGGTGAAGCAGACCATATCCTTGAAAGAATCTAAGAATCAACTAATTCCAAAAGTTGAAATCCTACAAAGGGCATACAAGGATTCAGAAGTGGTTTTGGCAACCCTGAAGATGAGCACTGTTGATGCAATGGAAGAATTTGCTGTAAATTTTTTAATGTAATGTATGTATTTTACTTTTTCTATTTGGCATTGTTGTCAAAGGGGGAGTAGAAATATGTATGTGATGTGAAAATTTTGTATGTACTGTTAAGGGGGAGTCTGCACATTTTTGTAAGCACACTTAGTTGTCATTATATTTTCTAAGTGGTTGTCATCAATGCTAAAGGGGGAGATTGTTGGCATGATGATGACTTTTGTATTGGATGATTTTATGTGTTGTCATTGATGACACACATATGTTTTGATTGTCTTACTTAAGTCGAACCGGTACTACTATTAAGTCTTTGTATTGTAAACCGGTATCATATGTATAGAGTAAGTGTAACCGGTATATTTACTCAACCGGTATATGTAGTTAAGACAATCAATTTTGGTCAATTCCAATGTTTACCAGTTTTGAGATGTAGCAGAGAGAGACAAGGTGCGAATGGAGACAATTGGTTTGTGAGTTTGATGTAGTCAACACTCAACCGGTATCGGTGTTCCAACTGGTTTTCTAGATTGTGTGATGAGTTATCACCGGTCCTGATGTGTTAACACCAACTGACTTGGTGGTGATTTGTGATGTCTTATGGAAGATTGTCTAGATACACTGAACCTAGGAAATTGTGTTGAGGTTCAGGAGCCGACATGAAATCTAATGTTTATAAAAAGACATTGTGATGAGTTATTTTTATATGGAAGATACAAGTGATGTTATGAGTTAGAGTTGATGCGATTTATTAAGGAGCTGCAAAATATGTCAGTGATGCTGTAATGAGTGAGCAGAAAGGGTATGTGCATGATCATGGTGTGCCAAAACAGGCCCTTAAGTGGAAATGAAATTTCAGAAAATCAAAGTTATGCAACTTGACATGAAAATTTGAATAAGTTGTGAACATTATTTTTAAAATATGTAAGAAGAGAATATATAGAAAATTGAATTTAGTTTCTAAGCTACTAGTTGTTTTTTGAAAAAAAATAAAATCCTATTTGATGAAAATTTTAAATTTCAATGCAGTGGTACTAAAATTTCAGGAAAAAAATAAGAAGTAGACGTATGTCTGACCACCCTAATCACAATCAAATCATAATATTTTTTAATAATATTTATAAGATAAGTAATAGACTCATGTCCAGATGTGACACATATTTTTTTAAAATTTTTTTATAAAGTAAATAATTATTTATGAATTTTTTACTACAACTTTTCAAAAATTCAGAAACTCCTACGTCTGACCACCTTAACTTGGTCAAAACCTTATGAAATTTAATTTTCTTTAATTTTTACCTATAGTAGATGAAGCATAGGATGTGATGCATGTTTCGGATTCAAAAAATGTTATACTGTTTGAAAGTTATGTGTGTTTTTCAATCAGTCTATCAATCAGGACTATTGTCAGAATTCAATTAGAAAATAAATAATAATTATTTATTAAAGTCAAAATAAGACAAGCCTTATATTGTTGGAAAGATGGGAACGTCCTTAAAAAACCCTTTTTGTTTTATCAATTTTGAATACAAAAAAAGTCGTCAGCCACCAGTGTAAAGTCTGGAAAATCAAGGAATACTGAAAAACACGTTTTTTTTCAGTTGACTTTCCAGGCTTGTCACTATTGGATATCCGATTTTAATAAGTAAATTCTCTAACTAAATTTGCTCGTAATTAATCTAATGTTTATTAATATATTAATATATTAATTTATAAATAAATTAGTATATGATATTAGGGCGAGGGAGAGGGAGAGGGGGAGTGGGGGGGAGTGAGTGAGAGAGTGAGAGAGTGAGAGAGAGAGAGAGAGAGAGAGAGAGAGAGAGAGAGAGAGAGAGAGAGAGAGAGAGAGAGAGAGAGAGAGAGAGACATAGAGAGATACAAAGAGAGAGATGAGGAGGGGGAAGGGAGAGAGAGAGAGGGAGGGAGGGGAGGGAAGGGAGAGAGAGATGGAGAGGGAGGGGAGGGGAGGGAAGGGGAGGGAGAGAGAGAGGGAGTGGTACAGGAACACCTAGGCACAAGAGCACTACCAGGAGGTAAATTTGCAATAAAAAAAGACTTGAAGACAATCAAGTCATTTTTTTATATTGTTATAATGTTACTAAGGTCATTGAACCAACATATGTAAGGCTATCAAGCCAATTTGCAAAAGTTGTCCACTAGAGGCCTAGATTGGCCAAAAGGTCAAAATCATATAAAAGGCCATGAGAAGGATAAAAAGTATGTAAAAGGAATTAAATAGGCCATTTGGACATGTATTGAATATTTTTATAAATCCACGAAGTCATTTGTGCAAAAGTGTAAAAGTTGTCAACTTGACAACAAAATGTTGTCAAACAAAGTTGCAAAAATGCAACAAAAGTTGAAAAAGGGGTTAAAAGTTGGTTATGAGAGGTAGTTGTAAGGTCAAAAATAACCAAGAGTCTATAAAAATATATTGTATGGTCGTTCCGAGGAAGAAATAAAAGAAAGGGAAGAAAGGAGAACATTTTGGATACATTTTGGTGCATTCTACTATTGTTATTTTGATTGGCTTTCCAGTTTTTGTGTTGGTTCCAGGCCTTGTACGACAATTTATGGCCTAGAAACCTTTGTATATGTATAATAATTAGTTAGATATGTTAATTAAATTTATTTTCCTTTTGGTTTGGAGTGATTATGTTTAGAAATGAAGAAGATATGGAAGTTTTGGTGAAAGTTGTTAATTGCAGATTTGATATTTTCTGAGAACAATCACGTTGCAGCATATGGTATGAATTCATATGGGATTATTATGACCTCTAAATATATTTATTGGAAATATATGTGAATCCTCTTTCTTTTCCCTTTTGTCTAAGGCATTTTTGTTTATATTTGTGGAAGTTATGAAGATTTTGGTGAAAACTAGTTTTAAACTGTCTTAAATGGAGTTGTTGGAAAGGGTTTGTACTTATCTTGTGATTTCACCATTGAAAAAATTAATGGATTTCATATTCTGAAAGTAGACTCAGAGGGATTTCATTTTAGTATGGTCTTGTTTTCATTTGGTTAAGTATCTATTGTGAAATATGATGCTCTAGCAGGCAATAAGCATACATTTTCCAGATTTATGATAGTCAAAATTGGTCTCGGTGTAGAGATGATAACTTTTTATTTCACCATTGGATATTTATGAATTTTGGATATGTTGTTCTTAATAAAGGTTTATAACACATCACCAAAGATATTGGCCAAATAATTTTGGGTTTGGAAGTTATTAATGACTGAGTGCAGGTATAGAAAACTGTCATATGAATGACAATCACCTTGATGATAGTGAATTGGATTCTTTCAATGAGCAATGATGTTTAATGGTTTGAAAAGGTAAATATGATTGGATATGTTTGAGACAACATTAATTAACTCCTGTAGCATGCATGGAAGTATGACTATTGAGATGCGATATATTACCTTGAAATCAATATGGTATATGAGCTTGATGTTTTAGTACCTTGATAAAGAGTGTTGGATGAACTTGAAATGGATTTGGATTAAAGTAATATGACAATATGAAAATTTTTAATATGTTTATGCCTTTGATATTGAAGATATTATGTTGAATATTAAACTCCATGTTTTATTTAGGGTTCTTGGTTGGTTTTTCATGATGCTCTGCATCAGGGAGAGAGAGAGAGAGAGAGAGAGAGAGAGAGAGAGAGAGAGAGAGAGAGAGAGAGAGAGAGAGAGAGAGAGAGAGAGAGAGAGAGAGAGAGATTAGGAGAGATAGATAGACAGATAGAGAGAGAGATAGAGAGAGAGAGAGAGACATAGAGAGAGATGGGGAGGGGGAAGGGAGAGAGAGAGATATACCCCTTAGGACACCATAGGACCCAAAAGGACCCAATATGGTGTCATAACGGGTCGTATGGTGTCCTAAGGGGTCATAAGGGTTCATGGGACACCATATGACCCCTAAGGACAACATAAGACCCCTTATGACACCATATGGGCCATATGGTGTCCTATAATACCATATGACCCCTTAAGACACCAAATTGTGTCATTATGGGTCATATGGTGTCCTAAGGGGTCGCATGACACAATATGACCCCTTAGGATAAAATATGACTCAAAGCGACCCAATATGGTGTCATTAGGGGTCATATGATGTCTTAAAGGGGTCATATGACATAATATGACCCACTAGGACACAATATGATCCATAACGACCAAATATGGTGTCTTAAGGGGTCATATGGTGTCCTAAGGGGTCGTAGGACACCATATGACCCCTATGGACACCATAGGACCCCTTATGACACCATATGGTGTTATTAGGGGTCATATGGTGTCCTAAGGGGTCGATGGACATTATATGACCCCTTAGGACACCATAGGACCCAAAGAGAGCCAATATGGTGTCATAACGGGTCATATGGTGTCCTAAGGGGTCATAAGGGTTCATGGGACACCATATGACCCCTAAGGACAACATATGACACCATATGGTGTTGTTAGGGGTCATATGGTGTCCTAGGACACCATATGACCCTTAAGACACCAAATTGTGTCGTTATGGGTCATATGGTGTCCTAAGGGGTTATAAGGGTTCATGGGACACCATATGACCCCTAAGGACAACACATGACCCCTTATGACACCATATGGTGTCGTTAGGGGTCATATGGTGTCCTAGGACACCATATGACCCCTTAAGACACCAAATTATGTTGTTATGGGTCATATGGTGTCCTAAGAGGTCGTAGGACACCATAGGACCCTTTATGACACCATATGGTGTCGTTAGGGGTCATATGGTGTCCTAAGGGGTCGTAGGACATAATATGACCCCTTAGGACACCATAGGACCCAAAGTGACCCAATATGGTGTCATAATGGGTTGTATGGTGTCCTAAGGGGTCATAAGGGTTTATGGGACACCATATGACCCCTAAGGACAACATATGACCCCTTATGATACCATATGGTGTTGTTAGGGGTCATATGGTGTCCATAGGCATCATATAGTAATTATGGATACCGTATGACCCCTTAAGAAACCAAATTGTGTCGTTCTGGGTCATATGGTGTCCTAAGGGGTCGTAGGACATAATATGACCCCTTATGACACCATAGGACCCAAAGCAACCTAATATGGTGTCATAACAGGTCGTATGGTGTCCTAAGGGGTCATAAGGGTTCATGGGACACTATATGACCCCTAAGGACAACATATGACCCCATACGAAACCATATGGTGTCGTTAGGGGTCATATGGTATTGTGTCGTTATGGGTCATATGGTGTCCTAAGGGGTCGTAGGACACCATAGGACCCCTTATGACACCATATGGTGTTTTTAGGGGTTATATGGTGTCCTAAGGGGTTGTAGGACACAATAGGACCCCTTATGACACCATATGGTGTCGTTAGGGGTCATATGGTGTCCTAAGGGGTTGTAGGACACAATATGACCCCTTAGGACACCATATGACCCAAAGCGACCCAATATGGTGTCATTAGGGGTCATATGGTGTCCTAAGGGGTCATATGATGTCTTAAAGGGGTCATATGGCACAATATGACCCCTTAGGACACAATATGACCCATAACGACCAAATATGGTGTCTTAAGGGGTTATATGGGTTCATAGGACACCATATGACCCCTAAGGACAACATATGACCCCTTATGACACCATATGGTGTCGTTAAGGGTCATAAGGTGTCCATAGGCATCGTATGGTGTCCCAGGACACCATATAACCCCTTAAGACACCAAATTGTGTCATTATGGGTCATATGGTGTCCTAAGGGGTCGTAGGACACAATATGACCCAAATCTCTCTCTCTCTCTCTCTCTCTCTCTCCCTTCCTCCCTCTCCTCCTCCTCTCTCTCTCTCTCTCTCCCTCTCCTCCTCCTCCTCCTCTCTCTCTCTCTCTCTAAAATATGACTAATAAAATCCGATATCAGATTTAATCGGATATCCGATTTCTGTCATTACCATTAATGTGGCAGTTTAGTAAAAAAAAGGCAGCAACGGGAAAATTTTTGGGGACCACAAATTTATACATAAAAATGGGATATTCAATTTTAATGTACATAAAAAAAGAGCCTTGTGGGCCATTTTGTGGATTCCAACCGCCCACAGTCTGCATATTCTATTTTCTATCGATGATCACGGGTTTTCAGAGAGGTTGAGACAAATTTGTGGTTTTGGGAGATTCTTAAAGTCAAATCTTACATTGTCAATCATGTAGGAGCATCTATGTGGAGGGAAATGGGGAGTAGTAGTTGTCAAAAGTCTAAACACAAAAGAAAACTTTCAAATGACCAAATTGAAGTGTATAGAGAAAGAGATAGAGAATGTCATAGGAGGAGATGACAAGGTATGTTAAATATTGCTAATGTTACTTCAAGTGAAGAGGAAATTGAATTTAAAAATGTGCCACAATTTATTGAAAATGAAAATGTAGATTTTGAAAGTGAAAATTTTGAAAATGTTGAAAGTGATAATGAAAATGCTCAACATGTGGAAAATTTTGACATTGGAGGTGAAAATGTGGAAAAATTTGACATTGAAGGTGGAATTACTGAACCAAGTGAACCATATGTAACACCTAATTACTTTAGAAATGAAGACCCTCTCATGGATGAAAGACAAATTCCAAATCCAAGACCTTCAAGAACCCCAAAATGGTTATTTGAAATTGATGAGAACATTATTGTGAATCTTGAAGGCAAGAGGTCAACAAGAACTGTTCGGTTGTGGGCTACACAACTTTTCAACCAAAATTTTAGCAATAAGACATTGACCGAGCAATGCCAACTCTTTGTTCAATTGCTAAAGATGATAAAGATGAGACCATTGCTAAACAAATTGAAGATTCGTATGAACAAGAAGATGGAGAGAAATTCTATTATTGCAAAAAATCTATTTGATACTCTCAATTCTATTGGAAAGAATACCAAAGAAAGAGATAAGAGAGCCGCTCGAAGAGTGATTACAACCTCCTTAGTAAGTCATCAATTGAGGAAGGCTCATCAAATGAGACAAACTTGTGTTGATTTTAACATAAACTGTAAAGATTTGGATAGAGCACTTGCACGAAGACAAAGACTTGATGATCCACTTCAACAAGATACATGTAATTTTGGTGGGAGGCTTCCACATGTTGATAGAAAGTTGATTGACAATGTGAAGAAGGAGATTCAACAAATTTGGCACTCTAATTCTAGAGTGTCACCCAATGTAAAGGATGTTTTGAAATTAAGAATCGACAACCGAGACTGCACACCGCATCCCAAACATTTCTTGGAATCAAGCCAAACAATGTTGTACAATTTTTTTGTGAATTACATCCAACTTTGCAAATATCACAAAGGGCCTTTGAATCTTTGAAACCATTTTATTGTCTTCCTCTTAAGATTCACAATACTTGTTGTTGCAAGTACCATGTGGAGTTTTCAATGTACCATGAACTTTTATGTCATACTCATTCTATGATGCATACTAATGAGATGTTGCAGGAGTGTGGTGCAATGCTATTTCTGAGATCATCAAGAGACTTGCAAGATCTATTTTTATGCCCTAGAGATGATGGCTGCTATTTCTATAGAAATGATTGTTTGAATGAGAAGTGCTCAGAATGTGGTGGGTTGTCAACGTTTGTTTCATGTTTTCATGAGGGTAGCGAACACGAGTTTGGAAAGAATTATGTTGATAAAAAAATATATGAGACAGTGAAATATACTTTGAAGAGTGGAGGTGAAGGTTCTAGATGTGAATTAGTCTCAAGAGAAGTGAGTATTGCTGATTTTATTTTGGATTTTAAGGAAAATATTTTCTACAAGTATGCAAGGCACACCCATAGGTCTCAGTGGTTGGATCAACAGTTCAGGATGTGTAAGAACACTTTCCCGATAGGCACTATTGTATCAATGGTTGATTTCGCAGAGAACTATACATTGCAACCACAAAATGAGGTACAGTCTCAGTACTACAATTCAGTCCAGACTGCTATTTTTGTTCACATTACATATAGACATGCTCCTGATAGTACAGAAGAAGACATGAAGATAATCAGGGAGTATCATTTTTATATGAGTGATGATAGATCACACTCCTCCGAGTATGTGCAACATTCTTTCGAGAATTTTTTTGAGTTCTTGCATAAGAAATATATTGCAATTGATCGACACATAACATGGTCAGATAACTGTACAGTTGAATTCAAGAATGGCCGTATGTTTTATTGGTTGAGTAGAATGCATGTAGAGAGGTGCATACCTCATATTTGGTGTTTTTTTGAGGCAGGGCATGGGAAGGGAGAGCATGATTGAGTAGGTGCATGTTTGAAGAGACCTATAGTAAAGGAGCAATTGAGGATTTCAGGTACAAATTTATCTTATGCACATTCTATTGTTGATTGGTGTAGTTCACCATTGTCACATGGAGGTACTCTTGATTCAGCAGTGACCAGATTCTTTTGGTTGGTTGAGGAGGGAACAATGGGAGATAGATTGGATTGTCAAACAATTAAAGATTCTTCAAAGATGCATTCATTTCTAAGCTCAGATGCAAGTACATGGACCATTTGGACACGAGCGTTGGCTTGTTTTTGTCAGAGTTGTGTTCGGTGTGATTGGGATCAGTGCGAGTCAAGTGAGTGAGTTGATACATGGGTTCCCCACTATCTAACTCCTTTATCTCAAACAATATCCTTGTCAAACAATGACATGGAAATTTCACTTGAGTATGACTATCTATCAGATCTTGTACAAATAGGACATATTTTTGCAGTTGTCTCACCATAGGGGAATGAAGAGAGATCAGAATATTGGTTGGCATGATGTGTACAGGGAAAAAAAAGCTAACACAACCAGTGACAGATGATGACAAGTTCACATATCCTACAGGTTCAGTTGTTGTTGTGGGAACTTGGTTGCGAACATACATGATTAGAAAGAATGGCATACCTGTATTTGAAGACTATGAGAGGCACAACACAATTATAATGTATTCACACCTTATTATAGCTACAAATGTCAAGTTGTTGAAGCATCAAGCAAAATCGAAGACCAAAGAGCTATGGATAGTGACTACTATTGATCATGAAGCAATACTGGATACTCTTAAGCAAAGAGATGACCCTTCAGGCACACTTGAGTAGTAGGTCTTTAATGGTGCCTTATTTTTTTTATCATGCATTTCATTTCAAACAATGACCATTAAACCTTAATGTTCAGGTTTGTTACATGTATATTAAGGATGTGTTCAAAATGTAGGTCTATTGATGAACGTTTTTTTTTGGCAACATGGTTTTTGCATGCACATAGTGGTACACTCGATATAATTGGAAGGGACGTATTTTTGCAACATGACTTATTATCATGCATTTGATGAGCTTTACAATTTTTGTTATTAGAGAACACTATTTGACAATTTTTGATGATATAATTATCGCAAAACCTTTATGCTCATGCAGGTCTTTTTTAATGATATACAACAGTATCACATTATGATTTTTGCGTCAACATAGTGGGTTCTATTGATATAATTCGCAGGGACGCATTTTTGTGGTATATAATCCCACCTTTTCATTTATTATCATGCATTTCAGTTGAAGTGATTATCATAAAGCCTTTATGTTCATCCATGCATTTTATGTGTAGACTAACAATTCTTAAAAATACAAGTTCGTGCTAGATCATTCACTGTTGACAAGACCCTCTCTTGGTGATGGTACATATTCCTTTGTGCATTAATGAGATAAATTTTTGTGCATAAACATTAAGTCAAGTGAATGTATTTTTATTTAGAAATGACCATATCTACCATCACCTTCAACCATGTAGAGAAATGCAATGAGAAGGGCTTTAATCAACATGCGTCTTTCTTCAAAGTTATGCTTGTATACTTTGCAGATAAACTGGTCAGTTTCGTAATTATACAATCTTGTACATCCTAAAAATGTTTCAAATGATCTATTTATAATTTGCCAAACTAATTTGTATTAAGTGTTATAATTTGTTTCTTGTAGCACATTCATTCTGCATAAAAATGTTACTTATTTTGGTCTTCATTTATATGCAGACATTGCTGTACGTAAGCTTTTCTCTTAGGACATGAGGATGTCTGATGTAGATGAAGTGGGATGTTGTATTTGTATATGGATGTGAATTGATCTAACATTGTTATGATGATATACAGTGTACATAAGAAAATTGGTTTAGTTATATTGATGATATACAATGTATCTGTACATGAGTACATTGGTGTAGTTGTATTGATAATAAAAAAAAAATCATGTTTGCATATCCCTTCATGGATGTCACATGCAAGTGTAATGGTAATTATGTATATAAAATACATGGAAATATTGATGATCATTATATGTCTACAGTGAAATTCTGAGTTAGGGCCCATCAAAGTTTGACAATTTTTAGCACTTAGGGCGCTCAAGGGACGACGTCGGTAGGGTATGACCCCAAGTGTTCGATCGAGTGGGGGGAAAAATAGGAGCATGCATAGGGTAATAATGCCTAACTGGACATGTCAGAGCTGACAGTTCATCATCGCGATGAGTAGAACGATAAATTGGCCATGCGACAACATTCGATTAAGTGAGATTGACAATTTTTTTGCCCACCGAAAAATTGCTGCCCTAATAAAACCGTAGGGAAAATTGAAAAACCAAGATAGGCTTTTGTAGGGACCCCTCTCATGGCCTCTTAGGTTCAAATGGATCATTCGCAGGTGCCACGGATTCCAAGTTAGGGCTCATCAAAGTTTGACAATTTTTAGCACTTAGGGTGCTCAAGGGACGACGTCGGTAGGGTATGACCTCGAGCGTTTGATCAAGTGGGGGGGAAAAATAGGAGCATGCATAGGGTAATAATGCCTAACTAGACATGTTGAAGCTGACAGTTCATCATCGCAACGAGAAAAACGAGAAATTGGCCACACGACAACATTCGATTGAGTGAGACTGGTGATTTTTTCGCCCACCGAAAAATTGCTGCCCTAATAAAACCATAGGGAAAATTGAAAAGATGAGATAGGATTTTGTAGGGACCCCTCTCGTGGCCCCATAGGTTCAAATAGATCATTTGCAGGTGCCACAGATTCTGAGTTAGGGCTAATCAAAGTTTGACAATTTTTAGCACTTAGGGCGCTCAAGGGACAACGTCGATAGGGTATGACCCCGAGCGTTTGACCGAGTGGGGGGGGGGGGAAATCGGAGCATGCATAGGGTAATAATGCCTAACTAGACATGTCAGAGTTGATGGTTCATCATCGCGATGAGCTGAACAAGAAATTGGCTACCCGACAACATTTGATTGAGTGAGACTGATGATTTTTTTGCCAACCCAAAAATTGCTGCCCTAATAAAATCGTAGGGCAACTTGAAAAATCAAGATAGGCTTTTGTAGGGACCCCTCTCATGGCCCTATAGGTTTAAATAGATCATTTGTAGGTGCCATGGATTTTGAGTTAGGGCCCGTCAAATTTTGACAATTTTTAGCACTTAGGGCGCTCAAGGGACGACATCGGTAGGGTATGGCCCCGAGCGTTCAATCGACTGGGGGGGGGGGGAAATAGGAGCATGCATAGGGTAATAATGCCTAATTGGACATGTCAGAGTTGACGGTTCGTCATCGTGATGAGTTGAATGAGAAATTGGCCATGCGACAACATTTGATTGAGTGAGATTGATGATTTTTTTGGAAACCGAAAAATTGCTGCCCTAATAAAACCGTAGGGAAAATTGAAAAACCGAGATAGGCTTTTGTAGGGACCCCTCTCATGGCCCCATAGGTTCAAATAGATCATTTGTAGGTGCCATGGATTTCGAGTTAGGGCCCATCAAAGTTTGACAATTTTTAACACTTAGGGTGCTCAAGGGACGACGCTGGTAGGGTATGACCCTGAGCGTTCGATCGAGTGGGGGGGAAAATAGGAGCATGCATAGGGTAACAATGCCTAACTGGACATGTCAGAGCTAACGGTTTGTCATCGCGATGAGCAGAACGAGAAATTGGCCACGCAACAACATTCGATTGAGTGAGACTAATGATTTTTTCATCCACCGAAAAATTGTTGCCCTAATAAAATTGTAGGGCAACTTAAAAAAATGAGATAGGATTTTGTAGGGACCCCTCTCATGGCCTTGTAGGTTCAAATAGATTGTTCACAAGTGCCATAGATTCTGAGTTAGGGCCCATCAAAGTTTGACAATTTTTAGCACTTAGGGCACTCAAGGGACGACGCCGGTAGGGTATGACCCCGAGCGTTCGACCGAGTGGGGGGAAAAAATAGGAGCATGCATAGGGTAATAATGCCTAATTGGACATGTTAGAGCTGATGGTTCATCATCGCGATGAGCTGAACGAGAAATTGGCCACGCGACAACATTCGATTGAGTCAGACTGATGATTTTTTCACCAATCAAAAAATTGCTGCCCTCATAAAACTGTAGGGAAACTTGAAAAAACGAGATAGGCATTTGTAGGGACCCCTCTCGTGGCCCCGTAGGTTCAAATAGATCATTTGCAAGTGCCATGGATTCCAAGTTAGTGCCCGTCAAAATTTGACAATTTTTAGCACTTAGGGCGCTCAAGGGACGACATTGGTAGGGTATGACCCTGAGCGTTCGATCGAGTGGGGGGGAAAAATAGGAGCATGTATAGGGTAATAATGCCTAACTAGACATGTCGGAGCTGACGGTTCGTCATCGCGACGAGCTGAACAAGAAATTGGCCACGCAACAACATTCGATTAAGTGAGATTGACGATTTTTTTGCCAACCGAAAAATTGCTGCCCTAATAAAACCCCAAGCGTTCGACCGAGGTGGGGGGCAAAATAGGACCATGCATAGGGTAATAATGAATTGTATCAAGTATTGTTGATTAAATGAATTGTATTGTATTGTTCATTAAATAAATTGTATTGTATTGTTGATTAAATGAATTGTATTGTTCATTAAATGAACTGTATTGTATTGCTCATTAAATGAATTATATTGTTCATTATACAAACAACACTTACGATGAAATGAAATGAATTGTATTGTTCATTAAATAACCATTATTAACCATTGTTAATTATTGGAATGAAGATTAAAGATTTCCATGATAACACCATGCACAAATGAGCAACAATTTATATGATCGAATATCAACTTCTGTATATATAAAAATGTCAAATGATTACAAATGTATGTCCATACACAATTATGGCATAAATGCCAACTGAAACAAAATGTATGTCTAAATACGTGAATGTATGTCCATATACAAAATATACATGCCAAATAGACATGTAAGCATCCCAAAACTATCTATAACATCCTAAGCTGCTGATGGATCATTAAAATCAATCCTCTTCGCCACACTGCTCGACTTTGAAGGATCCTACACAAGAAAAACAAACCACGATTAATATTAGTTATATTATATAATTCACATTCAAAAAGTTAACATAAAAATGAACTATAATTGAACTATTCATGTTTACCTCATCTCCATGTTTTCTCTTCGGCTTTGTAGGACTCTTGATGTATGTCTTCAGTAGAGGAGGTATGTTTTGAATATTTTCATACACAACCTACATATGTGCAGAAACATGACATTGATACAAGTTAGCATATAATTGTCACTGATAATAACAAATTATATCTACTAATCACAAAATAAAATAAACACACATATACTCCAGGCATCTCTTCTTCTTCTTCATGTATACTGGGTGTAGTCATCAAGGATGTGAAGCCAATAATTCTCTGTATATATACACAACAAGTATATGAAACTATCAATTTATGTCTAGACATGTATAATCACTATAAGTTATTTAAACTATTCATTCAATCATATTTGCATTCAATTACCTTTCCCTTGTCTCCAACTGCACTACCAGATCCTAAATCACACTACATCGCACTCGTGTTACTTGTGCCCTACAAGAGTAAAATAAGATATACATGCAAATTACTACATAATCTAATTAATACCAATATAAATGATGATCATGTATGTACAATAAAATAGAAATGACTAGGTGCAATAATATATGTACCATCAAGCTATCAAGGCCAAATTAAATGGCCTACAAGGTGCCCTCCTGAATCTATCTCAACTCCTCCTTGGTCATCAATTGTTAAATAGACCATGTAAATAAAAATTAGTACTTAATATTCTCTAGATTATAAATATTCATTTAAAATATAACATGAACTGTGAAAATACAAATCTTACCACTACATCATCAATGTATGATGATGGTGCCTCCTCGCCTCTAGCATGTGAGGACTCCCCAGGGTATCCTCCAGTCTGTGTAATAATATCTGGTGCATCATGCATCTCATGCACCTCATAATCTGTACTATCCACAAAAGGATCAATGGGCTATCCAACTGGACCCAAGCATACGTGCCCACACATGACACAACTATGGGGCATGCATATGTGTGGAGCCGAGGATGACATGTTAGTGCCACCAGATGCACCACTACCATCAAGAGTAGGATGAGCTACTCACCTAGCCTGAGAAATAGCCGATATGGTCCGTGAAGCCTCCTCACAAATGATATCAGGATGCTACACTGCAGGTGGGGGATCAACAGGAGGAGGGGGGACATATGGGCCCTGAACTACTCCGACTGCCCCAAGTATATTTTGGGACATACCTAAACCTACACCCTAGAAAGGTTGGATGTCAAAGTAGTTAACATGTTTGCGTAAAACAAACTCAGCATGCAATTTTTTTATGAAATAGAAGGGGACATCAAGATTGTTGTTGGGTGGTTTGTCGAAAACCATCCACCAACGATCCCAAAAGTTTTTCACAATAGCATCATTTGTCACCATTTAATAGAAAGTTTTATTTTTTTGGGATCTACGGGTTGACCAGTGTGGGGATTGACAAACAATGAGGCGATAGCGGCTTTGGATATCTCGAGATGCTTAATATCCTTATGCGACAAGCCATCTGCATATTTTTCCCTCATAGAATCTCACCACAAAAGGGTGGCATTGTGCTCCTCAGTCATGGTTTCCATACTCTTTATGATCGATGTCAGAGGATCAAACATTGGGTTTAGACGAGGGATCCTATGATATACTTCTGCAATCCCCCTCAATTCATTCAAATTTTGTGCAATCAAATCCTGAATTGAGGGGGGGTTTGGCAAAGGAGGGTTTGGTTGTTGCAATTGTGGTTGATCAATGTTTTCATTATTATCCCCCATTTTTAATCTAATTGAATGTAAACAATTAAATTTAGTTAACAAATTTAAACAATTAGGTATTTGATTTAAAAAAACCTAGTTTTTATGAAAAAAACCATATTTTCAATGAAAAATCAAATAAACATTAACAAAAAATACAAAAAATGAATGAAAATGATTGAAAACAATAAAATTCTTACCTTTCTATCTATTTTTTAGCAATTTTTGGCCAAAACATCAGATATCGGGTGCACCGGGTATTGGATTTTTTTAAAATCACGCAACCCGTGAGTTAAAAATGACTCACGGGCTGTCACTGTCGAAATATATTTGTCTCAGAAAATCAGATATCCGATTTTTGTACTCAAATTATTTTAAAATAACATATGTAATATAATAATATATTATATAATATAATAATATATTATATAATATATTATATATATTATATAATACGTATTATATTATATTATAAAATATAATTATATAATATAATAATATATTATATAATATGTATTATATAATATTAATATATATAATATATTATATAATATATAATATATATAATATATTATATAATATATATAATATATTATATAATATATATAATATATTATTATATTATATAATATGTATTATATTATATTATAAAATATAATTATATATTATATAATATATAATATAATATAATAATATATTATATAATACGTATTATATAATATATAATATAATAATATATTATATAATACGTATTATATAATATATAATATAATATTATATTATATATTATATAATATATAATATAATATAATATTATATATTATATAATTATATAATATATTATTATATTATATAATATATTATTACATTATATATATTATATAATATAATAATATATTATATATTATATAATATGTAATATATAATATATTTTTTAATTTAAAATTACAAATAAAAATCGGATATCCGATTTGCATAGGTAATTACCATGCCAAGGTATTGACACTGAGGCCAAGCAAAAAGTCAACACGGATTTTCACGTTTTTAGGTGAGTGAAGAAGGCTATTTTTTTCACATCGCCACTTTTTGGCCCCCCATGATCCTGCACCAACCCAAAAAGGATCTAAACAAGCAGAATCTGATATTCCTAGATCATACCACCTGTTGTTTTCTAATCACTACATCAGTTAAATCCCCTAACCAGGTAAGCTCTAACAAGCTTCATATTAGAAATCCTCTATTAAGGTGATTCATTAACTTGGATATAAATCCTCCACTGAGATTACCTTTAACTAGGTATTTCTCCTAACAGGGCTTTGGGATCTTTAACAGGATCTGCTCTTAACAAAGCACTTTGTAGACCTTAATCGGTCAGTTACCTATTTCTGTAGATAGTTAACTTGTGAGTTCCATCTCACCGTGGTTTTTCCTAGTTGGGTTTTCCACGTATAAATACGTGTGTTATGGTGAATGCTTTACTTGTGAATGCTTTTATAACACTTTGGATTGCATTCAAAGTCATAAGTAAACTGGTTAAATATTTTTACTGGTCTGGGATTAAAGTGTTATTGTTTTTTCTATCACTGATTCACCCCCCTCTCAGTGCTTTATAAGTTTATCACCATTATGTGGTTGGAATTTGGGCCCAAACACTCCCTCCTTGATTGGCCCATTCTCAAAACCTAGTCGCCCTAGGTGTCATACTCCCCCCAATGTGGCCCCAAATTGGGACCTGAGGTCCAAAATAGGAGAGAGAAGTTGAAATGACATGTGGAATTGAGTTGGGATGAACATGACCGGGTGCGAGAGGCCATGCATGCTAAAATAGGACCTAGTTTAGTAAGAAATTATGGAGGGGTGCAATTGAAGACACTACATTTAGCCCTCACTTTAGCGAGAGTATTATCTTACACATATACTCATAGTAAAGAAGAAGAAAGAGAAAGAGAGAGAGGCATTGGGTAAGATTGCAAAGAGATAATACATCACTAAGTTAAAGGGAACAAGTCCCCAAAACCAAGGATCCTAACTCATACAACCATGCACAAGGAAACACAAACAAAAATAAAGACAAGCAAGAAACAAAAGACACACAAAAAGGGGTTAGTACTAAAAACAAAGGCTCCAAGTCAACTATTTGAAGAGACCTGATAATCAAAATATCTCAACCACTAATATCACCCTTGAAATGCTATTGCAAGAACACAAGTTGTCACTTGGAAAGAGAAAGAACTCACATCAAATATGAGACAAGACTTGATGGTCCAATCAATTAGCAAAGCATGCTATGGGGTCATAGAGGAGAGAGAAGGAGAGCATGGATTCCACAAGCTAGCAAGATGTGTTATGCCAAGTGATCCATGAAAGAGGAAGGAAGAGTAGAAAATAGTCTAGCAAGTTGTGTTATGATAGTCCCACTCATCCCAGGAGAGCTTGGTGCAAAGAGAGAGTTGAATAGTCTAGCAAGTTATGTTATGCTATTAAGACCATCCCAACGATAACCAAGGAAAAAATTGTGTCCAAGGAAATCTACCCAAAATGGTGCAAAAGGATAACCAAGGAAATCATTATCTCCAAGGAAATTTGCTAAAAATGGTGCAAAGGGATAACTAAGGAAAGCATTGTCTCCAAGGAAATCTGCTAAAAAAAGTACAAAAGGATAATCAAGGAAAGCATTGTCTCCAAGGAAATTCACTAAAAAGTGCAAAAGGATAACCAAGGAAAGCATTGTCTCCAATGAAATCCACTATATTATACACAAGGAGGCCACATATATGCCCCCCTCCTTAAGATGAAGACATAGAGCTATGGTGACATCTTAAGGAAAAGAAGAACAAGGATACACACCTTCAATCACCAAGGAGATATCCATAAACAATAATGTACATGAAACCCTAGACAAAGAGGCATAACTCCCGTGAGCTAAGAAAGAGATAATTGTGAGATATCTTGCAACAAATGTAAAGGGGTCCTTTTGAGGGATACAAAAGAAGAAGAAGGAAGAGATCTTTACTCAAATAAATATACCTTCAAGAGGATATCTTGAACAAAAATAACATCATTGACCAAAAGAAAGGAAGGAGAACAAGAATTCACACCTTCCTCCCATTGCTAGGTAAAGGGATTCTTGATGAAGGATAACACACTTTTTGGCTCCAAGTGAGGGATTTGTTTAAATAGAAATACATCATCAAGAGAAGAAGAGGTTTTAACAAAGGATGCACATCTCTTGCATAAGAGAGAATCCTTGAGCAAACAATCAATTCCACACAAGAAATGACTTCGCATCATAAGAAAATATCGCCCAGCCAAGGATCCTTATCATGTAGGGCTTCATCTTTTCAAAATATTATTTTAGAAGATAGATCATGCATAAAGTGCATAAAATCATGTTGCCTACAAATATGTTCATGATCAAGATAAGCTCTAAGAGAATAAGGAGTAACTATAGGGATTGATATACCAACATTTTAACTTTGCCCCCCTCACACTAGAGTATGTATATGAGAAGAAGATGGTGTCATGTTACTCTTCGATGATTCATTCCCATTGGAGATATCTGTAGCATCCTAAAATTGTGACACTTGCAATTTCGACTGCATTTCGGTCTTCACGATGGCGACGCAACACACAACCTGAATGGAGACCCTGAAACCTATTTTTGACACCAAAAACTGCATTTTCTAGCACCCTGGCCTGAACCTCCTTTGCACCCTGCTGTCCCGGGAGGTGGGACCAGAGCGCCCAGCACCCTGGTCCCTAGGCCTATTTTGGGCCCGGTCTCCTATGGGGTCTCGGGTCTTTTTGTTTGCAAATTGGAAAATTAACTTTCCTGGTCGGCCTAAGGTCGGGAAAATCAGTCTATTAACCCTAATTGGCAAGTATATAAACTACATTTTCCTCTCTCATTTGGACATATACATACATGACGGAAAAAGCGTGGAAACTATACTCAAGCATTCAAGCATTCAAGCATTCAAGCATTCCTTCTAAGTCTCCATTCAAGGCTAAGTGTTGCATTCAAGACAAGGATTCAACCATTGAAGAGGAGATCACTTACTACATGCTACATACAACATACAACAAACAACAACATCTATACCTTCACACATAAGGATACAAACATCCTTACAACAAGGTTGCAGGTACGCGGCTGAAATTGAAGATCTGGAATCCTTGTGCAGAGATGAACAGATCCCCCTTCGTTTCGCGGATTTTTCGGAGGACAGTGGCACCGGGCGCCATCGTCTCGGCGACTTTTGCTCAAATTTGTAGGACAGCGCCGTATCGACATTTTACTGCTAATTCCAGGTCCGCAGCTTCATCCTATATCCCTATCTCAGTTTATAAGCGAATCTTTGTCACTTTCTATGCATTCCTAGCTTAATTCTTCTATCAACATTCTTTACAAAAGAGGGTAGCCTTGCTTTCTTAACCCTTGAAACTCATTTAGCATCCAATCTTGCCTTATGTGGGATTGGATCTTGTGGGTTTCAACCCCTCTTTTGAATGTAAAGTATCTCCCTTAAGTGAAAACCATCAACCCTAGCAACCTCCCTTCTCTCTCCTCGGAGTTGGAAGAGGGGAGAGCAACTAGGATTCGATCGCGATTTTCTGCTTTACATTTTGGTGAACCCGACGTGAAAATCCTTTCTGATTATTCATGATTAGATCTGAAAATTGATTCCTTGATTACATTTCCATGTTTGATCTTTTGCAAAATTTTAGAGGTTGATTGCATAAAAACCCTAAATTTTCTTTTTGAAAATTGAATTTGTGAAATATTTAATTGTTAATGCTTGTTTCAGATCTGCCCTTCTATTACAAATTATCAATTCATATTTGTGCTTTAATTTTGAAAATTAAGTGGTTAAGTGTCAAAACCCTAATTTTTGAAACCCTCTTGATTCAACCTTTGTCCGACAATTTCACTGATCAAAACATCTCCAAATCGGCTGTAACTTTAGATTCCGGGATAAAATCACAATATCTTTCATCCCTGAAAATTTGGAAAAAAGTTGCGAGGACCGTGTGCACTCCGAGCGCCATCGTCCCTGACATTTTTTCCGAAATTTCGGGAGCTAGATTTTACTGTATTTTCCTGCTAAAATCCAGAATTTTGGCTGATTTTATCAATTACAACACTTTCAAAATTATAGTCAAAGTTGGTCTTGTGATTGCTTTGTTTAAGGCTTCTAATCATTCAAAAATCATTGAAATTGAAATTTTGTGTCAAAATTGTGTTCTTACTGTCCTAAATCTGAAAAGTGTGTTTGCATTCATTCGAAATTTCAGTGCTTTATTCAAATTCTTGCAATTTGTGACTTTTGAAATTAAGTGCTTAATTACAACAACTTTAATTTCCGCTTTCAAAATTGAATTTTGCGTGAAATTGAGTCAATTTTTAAATTTCAAAACTTGCATTTCTTTTGACATTCCCTCTAAAATCATAAAATTCAAAATTTCAGTTTCCCTCTCTTTTTCAAAATTCAAATTTTGCATTTTTCGACAATCTGGGTAGGGTTCAATTTTGAGATTGCAACTTTAATTTGGCCTATCTACAGATCGTAAAATCACTCAATTTTTTCAGATTAGCTCTAAAATCATCATAACTTTCATCCCTGCAAATTTCGAAAAAAGTTGCCGGGACCATGTGCACTTCGAGTGCCACGGTCCCTGACATTTTTTCTGAAATTTCGGGAGACTGTCGTGATTGCATTTAACAACTTAAATCTAGAAGATTGGCTGATTTTACTGAAAATTGCTACCTCTAAATTCGAAATCTTCTCTCTCTTTCTAGTGCATGAGTTTTACAACAATAAGCCCTACTTCCACTATTCCCGTTAGGCGAAGCCGTAGAATTAAGTCTTTCCGAGGTTTGATTACCGAGGAGATGGAACCTAATTTGAATAGCCTTTTTAACGAGGACATGGGTAATTCCTCTAATCCTCCTAATGATGAAGAAGCTCTCCATGAGGTTTCTGTAGAACAACTTTCGAAATTGGACAATCAATTTGATGATTTTCACCAATGGATGTCTCATGAATATCCCAATAGTCAGGCTCTTCCTTTAATTGAGGGTCTAAAACATATGCTTCAAAGTGATAAGAATGGAATTGATATTTTGCGTGGTATTGCACACATTGTGGATTCGAATGTGATGCCTATGAAGAGTTGTGCCGAATATTTAGGTTATACACAACCTCCCACACAAGTCAATCATTCTATTCCTTTGATAACTTCTATTGCTAGCATGCCTACCTTTACATCAAACATAATGACTACTTCTATACAAGACATTCCGCCTATGATTACCAGTCATGGGGGCAATCCTCCTTCTTCAATTAACCCTCTTCCTTCATTTAATCCAACTTCTTCATTCATCCCTTCAATGAGTGCTCCTATTACATCTCTACAAATGAACATGACGCAAGGGGGCAATTTATTTAACCATTCCATTCCTCCTTGTAGTGTTCCTCCTGTCCAATCATCTCCTATGACTAATTATCATAGAGTCCCACCACCTTACTCTTTACCTTCTTTCAATAACATAACACCTCCATCTCAATCTAACACATCTAATATGAATTCTTCGACTGAAGCGACCATTAACAATCTTGCACAAACTGTCTCTTCTTTACAACAACAAATTGCCTCTATGAATCAATCTAAGTTTAGTGTGCCCACATTTGATGTTGCGAGCCCACTTTCTCTTGACATTGTTCGAGCTATTCCTCCTAAACATGTCGAAATCCCGCATTTGGAGCTTTATAATGGTAAAGGTGATCCTCTAACACATGTTAAGACTTTTCAAACAATATGTACCGATTTTGCTTATGACCAAAGATTGCTTGCAAAACTGTTTACTAGAACATTAAGAGACAAAGCCCTACAATGGTATTGCTCGTTGCCTTCTTATTCTATTACTTCTTTTGAACAACTTGCAAATGCTTTCATTCAACAATTTCAAAACAATATAAGTCCTAAAGTTACTTTGATTGATTTAATGCATTGTAAACAAGGTGTTAAAGAAAAAGTGACTGATTTCATTGGTAGATATAAACATTTGTATGCTCAAATTTCTTTTCCAGTGCCTGACAATGATATTCAAAGAATCTTTATTTCTAATTTACAAAAAGATATTCGAGACAAACTTCTGTTTTCTGAGTTTACTTCTTTCCAACAGTTGTGTGCAACTCTTCACAATTATCAACTGACTGTGAGTCAAATGGAACAATCACATCCTATGGCTCCGGGTGATAAGGGTGATAGCAGTCAACAACCATTTGGGAAGTTTAAACCGAACAGAGATTCCATCAAATTCAATAAAAACATCATCAACAACAATGTGAATGCAGCATCAGGTGTGCCTCCTATTTCTAAATTTTTCAGGAAAGAAAGAAAGTATACTCCTTTGAATGAATCATTACATAGTATTATGAATAAGTTATTGGAACAAAATGTGCTTACTCTTCCTCCTGTATGACAAATTGATCCTGCAAAGATTACTTCACCTTATTTTGATAACAAATCTTTTTGTCACTTTCATCGTCAGCCTGGGCATGATACTGAAAAATGTTTTTCTTTAAAGGGTAAAATTCAAGATTTGATTGATAATAATACTATCTCTGTTTCTGGAGTGAATGATAAAGGCAACACATCTGTAGCTCCTCCTAACCAAAATCTTCAGATTTTTACTGATCCATTACCTTCTCATACCTCTAATGCGATTGAGACTAATGATTCCTCTCTCTCATCTGAAGGTCTTGTGTCTATGACTCCGAATGTGATTAACTTTGTAGAGCAGCAGGAAAACCCTAAAGAACCTTCCATCACATTTGATTCTAGTGAAACTATCAGGGCACCTGATGGTCCTTTATACATAGTTGCAAAAGTCAAGAATACACCTTGCTGTGGAGTGCTTATTGATCCTTCGTGCATGGTTAATGTTATTACTGAAGAATTTCTTTTTACTTTGCAATTGAATCAAGTGATCTATGACAAAACAGATGTGATTGTGAAATTATTTGATGCATTTTCTTCTCCTGCAATTGGTTCTATTACATTGCCTATTGAAGTTCATAACAAATCCCTTGATGTGAACTTTGCTATTATTCCTTCATCCGAACAATTTCGTGTGAAGCTTGGCTATCCTTGGCTATCTTCCATGAAAGCTATTGCTTCTCCTATTCATAAATGTTTGAAATTTCCCCATAATGGTGAAATTGTTACTGTCAATCATAG
The DNA here is from genome assembly GCF_030272615.1 of Cryptomeria japonica. Classification (NCBI taxonomy): domain Eukaryota; kingdom Viridiplantae; phylum Streptophyta; class Pinopsida; order Cupressales; family Cupressaceae; genus Cryptomeria; species Cryptomeria japonica. The sequence goes on from NC_081414.1 coordinate 696,939,347, forward strand.
TCTCTTTAAACTAGCTGAAAGAACTTCTAGTGTTCCTATTGATTACTTTTGGCCTAAACAATTCCAATCTCTTCCTTCGCGAAGTGATCATCTTTTTAAATCTTATCAAAAGTGGAAAACAGATATGATCCTATCTTTAAGTGAACCTAGAACACCCAAACTTGATATTCCTATCATTCTTGAGAAGGAAGTTCTTCCTTTGAAAGATAAAACTAATGTCTTTCCTCAAGAAGATTCCCAACCCATCCCTATGGATGTGACTATGTCTATGCCTAATAAACCTCCTAAAAGTAGACCTATACCTCCTCGTCATGATGGATTTGGTCTTCTTCCTAAACCAAAAATTCCTCCTTTATATGGAGCAGTTCCTCCTCCTTCCTTTTATAGAGAGAAGAGACCTTCTTCTTCTCCTATTATCCAGCCTAAGAGACCACAACCTAAAAACCCAAGTGATAAGGATGAGAACATTCCTCCTCCTCAATCTTCTCCACTTCCTACTAAGACTAGACAAAATCGTTCTGCACGTGAACGTCGATGAAAGCGTCGTCTTAGAGCTCAAGCAGCTGCTTCTCAAACTTTGCAATCTCCAAAGACACCTTCAACAAGCATTATTCCATTTTCTCCTCAGCCGGACATTGAGCCTAAATCTCCTAAACATAAGATGCATGATGGTCTTGATCCTGTGCGAGTTAAAGACCCTATTTTTATAAATCTTGATGATGATATAGATGAAAATGTTATTCATGATGAACATGTTACTTCTCTTGCTTCTGACAGTGAATATGAACTTGTTGATATTGATAACCATTTATCTAACGAATTTTCTAAAGCACTTATCCTAGCTCCTAGACAAGAACAACGTGGCTCGGGACATGAACATAGCCCTTGTTTGGATCTTGTGATAGCTCCATCTGCTGTGTTGGATGTTCTTCCTCTAGCGTGTTCCCTGCCTTCCTGAAACATTGATTAGCAAGATCGGGGGGTAGATGACGTGCTAGACTAGTTACATTAGCATAGCAGATTCTCTCCTCCTCTCTTTTGTTACTTCTTCTATATGTTATTCTCATTCTTCTATTTGTTGTCCTTAGTGTTGTCTACTTGAGGACGATGCAAAGCATTGAGATCTCTTTTGGTCTCTCTCATGTTGACTCAAAAGACACATGTGTTCCCTTCTTCTAGGTGACCTTCCTTGATTGGGGAATGAAGAACAATTATGCATACATACATATGATATATATACATGAATTATCATACAGCATACTGACCCCGAGGAAAGCGAAGTCACCTTGTGCTTTGTGTTTTGTGTCTATTATCCTTGGGTTTATCTCACACTTGGGGGCTAAATATTTGTGATAATGTGCTCCTTTTCTTTCTCATTTCTTATGTGTATCACTACGTTAAAACAATCACCCCCGTTGAGGCGTGTGTGATCACTTTAACGTAGGGGGGCATACACCTTGTCTATCCTTTCAAGATACTTGAAAATTTCTTGGTGAACTTAGCTTTGCCTTGAAAATTTTTGGTCTTTCTTTTGAATGACTCATAGTGAGGGAACCTTACTACTGACAGTCATGGTTCTCCCTCGTGATCTTCCCTTTTACTTTGTCAATCGAAGTTGTAAGATCCTTAGTCCACTGGGGGCTTGGTGTGTCTTGCCTCCTTGATGTGGTGAAAGTCTTTCAATGTTGTTTCCTTGTACTTTACCGGAAGTATGAGCATACATACTCCCGCTAAAGTGGGGGCTAAATGTAGCGTCCTAAAATTGCGACACTTGCAATGTCGACTGCATTTCGGTCTTCACGATGGCGACGCAACACGCAACCTGAATGGAGACCCCGAAACCTGTTTTTGACACCAAAAACTGCATTTTCTAGCACCCTGGCCTGAACCTCCTTTGCACCCTACTGTCCCGGGAGGTGGGACCAGAGTGCCCAGCGCCCTGGTCCCTGGGCCTATTTTGGGCCCGGTCTCCTATGGGGTCTCGGGTCTTTTTGTTTGCAAATTGGAAAATTAACTTTCCTGGTCGGCCTAAGGTCGGGAAAATCAGTCTATTAACCCTAATTGGCAAGTATATAAACTACATTTTCCTCTCTCATTTGGACATATACATACATGACGGAAAAAGCGTGGAAACTATACTCAAGCATTCAAGCATTCAAGCATTCAAGCATTCCTTCTAAGTCTCCATTCAAGGCTAAGTGTTGCATTCAAGACAAGGATTCAACCATTGAAGAGGAGATCACTTACTACATGCTACATACAACATACAACAAACAACAACATCTATACCTTCGCACATAAGGATACAAACATCCTTACAACAAGGTTGCAGGTACGCGGCTGAAATTGAAGATCTGGAATCCTTGTGCAGAGGCGAACAGATCCCCCTTCGTTTCGCGGATTTTTCGGAGGACCATGGCACCGGGCGCCATCGTCCCCCAGACTTTTGCTCAAATTTGTAGGAGAGCGCCGTATCGACATTTTACTACTAATTCCAGGTCCGCAGCTTCATCCTATATCCCTATCTCAGTTTATAAGCGAATCTTTGTCACTTTCTATGCATTCCTAGCTTAATTCTTCTATCAACATTCTTTACAAAAGAGGGTAGCCTTGCTTTCTTAACCCTTGAAACTCATTTAGCATCCAATCTTGCCTTATGTGGGATTGGATCTTGTGGGTTTCAACCCCTCTTTTGAATGTAAAGTATCTCCCTTAAGTGAAAACCATCAACCCTAGCAACCTCCCTTCTCTCTCCTCGGAGTTGGAAGAGGGGAGAGCAACTAGGGTTCGATCGCGATTTTCCGCTTTACAATATCATTGATATGAGTATTGATTCTTTTCTCATTCTCATGAAATACCCTAGGAGAGGTACAAGTGGTAGCCTTTTCAATGTCATCTCTAGGATTATCACTTTCTACAAAAGCTTTTATGTGATCTACATATGCTATGCATTTTCTTAAGAATATCATCATAAAACAACACACAATATAGATAAAATCTTTGAGAAATGATTAGAAAGTAGGAAATATATTTGAAATTCTAATGATACCATATGCAAGAATATTATGAATAAAAGTAAGCAACATGAAATGAAAGAAACCATTATCCAACACATGATTTTAGTAAATATAGCTAAGAAGAAATGTAATCACATGTGAAATAGAAAACCAATTAGATTTAGTGAATTACATTATGAAACACCCCAATTTAGATGTAAAAATCAAAAGATGGGAGTATAAGACACATTGGGTTCACCAAAATGTGATGTGGAGAAATAGGGTTCACTAGCTTGTATAGACAAACTTGGAATCTTAAGGCCTATTTATATTTCAATCACTTTGAGAGGGAGAATGATCCACCTGGCCTAATATTTTCTTAGGCACAAGGTGAATTCAGTGGTCCCTCATGGGGGTTCTTGAAAGATCTCTATAATTTAGGAAGAAGGATGCAAAATAGGGTGATAAAATGACCTTTCTGTGTGCACAAGGAGATAGTGGACTGACAGATCAATTTTGAAAGATGATCCAATAGAGTAGACTATAACCGACCTGGAGGATAAATATTAGGAAAAACTGGGGGGAGCAAGGCACCCAGCTTGACATGCTCCCAAAACTAAGGCACCCTACTCGATCCGGTCCTGATAGTTTCAGCTCTGACGAATTGTAGATTATAGATGTCCACCTACTTACTTTGTACTTATTTCTCTAGATCTATCACCTATTCTTGCACACAAAAAAGAGAGAAAATGTTGGGCATAAAAGGGGTTTGCCTAAGTCAAACCTTGGTTTTGGAATAAACCTTGAAATTGAATTGAAGAGAATTTGAATTGAAAGCGAGTTGATATATAGCAAAGGCTAGATTTGAGAATAATAATGTCTTATACCTTGATGATGCAAATGATTATTTGGAGGCAATCACAAATGTTTATGCAATATCATGACTCCACAAAATACCTAAAAGGACATCACAAAAGACATGCTTGCATGAAGGTTGTTGAAGGTTGCCGCAATGAAGAATATTGTGGGATGAAATGCCTTGAATGCTTGAATTGTCTATAGGTCTCCTCTTGTGTTCTATATTCATGAGATTTTTCCAGCCAAACCTAAAATGAGGTAGGATACCTTGCTTATATACCTATCCCAAGCATTTTGGGGTGCAAAACTCAGAGCAAGACAACATGGGAAAACATTTCCTACTTAACCATGTTGACCATTATGTGGTTTGAATTTGGGCCCAAACATTGGGGAGCGAGGTGCCTTGATTGGCCTACTCTCGAGATCAGGTCACCCTAGGTGCCATACTCCCTCTAATGTGGCCCCAAATTGGGACCTAAGTTCCAAAATGAGAGAGAGGCTAGAATGGCACGTGGAATTGAGCTGGGATGAATTGGACCAGATGCATGGCCATACATGTTAAAATTGTTGGAATTCTACACTCTTATGAGAATAGTTGATGTTGTCATTGATGGCAACCAACTGGCAACCCATTGATAGTTACCGGCACCGGCAATAGACTTCTACATCCACCGACAGGCACTTCACCCGCAATGGCAACAATGCTTACCGACACTCAAGCCGACATGAAATAAACTTTTGTTTATTGTTTTATAATATAATTATCTCTTGTAAAATCCGACATGGCATATTATAAAAGACTCATATATGTATGAGATCTTATTGATATGCGAAGTGAGAGAGAGGATAGATGATATTTTTATATAAGGTGATATAGTTGATAGCAAATATTTTGGTTATAGACTGAGCTTAAACCGGTACTGAACTTGGCATAGTTGATGTTGATGTAAAGCAGTACATTGTATTGGATTTTGATAATCCATTTTGTAAGTCAGTGAAACTTCCATTTTGTAGTTGAGCAGTGAGCTCTAGGCTGCTAGCCTTCCTGCATGTGCAGGCCCCTCATTGTAAGTAATGTTTATTCATTGGCTAGTGAGTGAATATTGTGGGTCACAAATCCCACCAAGGTTTTTCCCACATCGGGTTTCCTCGTTAATATCTTGTGTTATGTTGTGTTCTTTATGCTGTCTCTGTTATTCTTATTTGCTACATTAATTCTCATTTACCAGTACACTATTTTGGGATACAAAGTTCTTAATAAGTTTAAATATTTTGCTAACCGGTTAGACACTGATTCACCCCCCCTCTCAGTGTCTTTGGGACTGTCATTGATTCTAACAAAAATAGGGTCTAGCTAAGTAATAAATTGCATAGGGATGCAATTTAAAATGCTACAACTATCACAAAAAGGATTTGTCCAAGTTGGAAAAACGTAATATGTAAGGAATGTGAAACAATATATTAGACATATTATAGACACCTATATTTGATACATTGTCAATAAGCCTAATAACCTAACCATTTCATCTATAGCTGATTGAATAACTCCCTATTTATCTAAATAATTATCTCATTTTCATATTTTTATTAAATAAACAATATTTTACTATTTAATTAGTAAAACCAATAATCATCACTATTCACCTAACCTCATTTCTAGTCTAATAATTTAATCACACCATTTTTATAGTAATCTTTCTCTTGCACATTTTAAATCCTAATTAAATCCCCTCAAATCCTTCACATCCTCCAAAGGAAACAAGGCATGTGACTTTGTACATGTGACATGGCCTTGGTACCATGTCACATGGATCAAAGGACTTACCCATCCCTCAAGGGTAATCCAAGGTATCCTTTTCATTCTCACCATCCACTCCTCCCAAGGGAAACATCCACCATAGGTTCTTCTTCAATATTGGGCTCTTCCCCATCCACCAAGTGAGGACACTTGTCCTCCTCTCATCCCTCCAAGGGTCTCAACCAAATTAAGCCCTTTATTTTCCCTTTTAATCTTATCCATCCAATCTTATAGCCAAAAACCTACAAATAGGAGGCCATCCTAATCCATTTGAATCTCAACTTGGAATGCAACCTAAAATTGCTGGTAAAAGCACTCACATACCTGTTGGTGTAAATAATTATTCATCTTGGATATTATTACACTATACTTAAGTTTACTTAGGAAATGCATTTCATAATAGTTTGGGTATGAGACACTTGGGTGTTTGTGCCACATTGGGATAGTGTGTGTAGGAGAATTTCCACCTTTTATGGTGTGATCTTGTTGTTACACTCCACATTCAGTGGGTGATCCACCTCATGTGGACTATTATATTATTTCTCCTACCTACCCACACCTATTTCCTACCTACCCTTGTTTCTTATTGAGCCACATGTCATGTTTGTGTGCTCACATATCCATATAGCCTTGCCTATATAAGCAGGCTTATATTCATTGTATGTAATGCTAAATGATCCAGTTGATCATATTTTTCATCTTGATAGAATACAGTTTATTTCTATCATCTATTTTGTTCTCTCTTATTTGTGCTTTCCATTGCCTCTTGATCTTGGCAAAATCTCACATGGTATCAGAGCCATTAGAGCGTCTTTGATTCGTCTTGAAGAGGCATTATTGTGACGTCAAGAGGCATATCTAAGGAGCAGCATCTTTTGGAAGCGTCCTAGACCAGATCCGACCCCGCCATTGCATCCAGAAGGCCGTTTCCATGAATTTTGGTTATAAAGTCGACCTATTTTGGTGAGGAAATTTTTTTCACCAATTTTGCTATTATTGTACGAATTTCAAATTTTTTTTAGTTTTTTCTGAAAAATTGAAAAAAAAAATTGAAGAAAAAAAAAATTGGAAAAAAAAAAAAAATTTCAGAAAAATATTTTTCGAAAAAATTAAATTTCAAAAAAAAAATCAATTTTTTTTTTTGTTTTTGGGGGGTCCGTAGACCCCCCCCTGTGACCCCCTGTGACCCCCGTGACCCGCAAGGTTTGCAGATCTCAGTAGCTCACCACTAGGTGCCACTACCACACAGCTCCTGGCAGCTCTGCCCCCACGCAGCTCCTCTCGTAGCTCCCTTGCCATAGCCGCAGCCCGCAGTCCGCAGCCCGAAGCCCCGCCGCAGCCGCAGCGCCTCGCCGCATAGCCTCCCACCGTGCCGCCATGCTGCAGCCTCCCATCGCGTTGTTCCCCGTGCCGCCATGTGCAGGCCGCCCGCCCCATCACCCGCGCAACCCTCTCTACCACTAGCCCCCGTTGGCCCTGTCGGCCTCACCGCCTCCGGCGCACACTCCCTCTGGCAGCCTCCCGCCGACAAACACCCGCCGGCCCTCCGACAGGCCCTCCTCCTGCTGGAATCCACCACCTCCTCCACCATGTGGATAGCCGACCCCATCAGAAGGATCTTGGTGAATCCACACCTGCCACGTGGGAGGAGGCCATTGGCCCGTGGACACATCACACTGTCACGTCATCAGCCACATCATATTTTTTCGGCCAACCAGATCGCGCCAAGTCAGCACCCAGTCAGCCATGAAGTTTTGACGATGGTCATACGACCATCAAATCTAACCCTGCAGTCTGCAGACCTCATCATTTTTTCAAAAATTTTGCAGGCCCCTCTCATTGAGCTTTTTGATTTTGCAGTTCAACTTCAAATGGCCATATCTTGCTCATTTTTGCTCCTTTTTTGGTGCAATTTTTTTTGAAATGGGCTAGAATTTTGTGTACTTTCACATGGTGGAATTATTTTATGATTTTGATGGATAGAGTTTTCAAAATTCTCAGTTTTTGGTGACTGTACCTGTCTAATCCCCATTTTTGCAACTTCTAGGTCTCCATTCAGGCTCATACAAACTCCTTTTTAGGTACCTTTTTTTTGAAAGTGCGTTATTTTTTGTGTACTCTCAAAATATGCTATCATTTTGTAGCAATTGTGGGTAGAAATTGTACTTTCATCATATGGTCTTATTTGGCCAATTTGGCATTTATATTGCATAGATCTATCTTTCTAATCTTTTACTTTGAATTTCTTAGCCTATTGGGGCAGTTGTAAAACAAAATCAGAAGTCCACCTTGCCATTGTTTGCAAGTGGCCTATTGTACACGCACTACATATAAAGTGCCAAAATTATTATTTTGGGGGGTACTTTGATTGAGCGAATCTGGGGGGTGTCTCTTGTGCTTTTGTACTCTTGTGTTCCTTCCTTTCTGCTATTATGGGTTCTTCTAAGTTTCCTCTCTTAACTCCTCATAATTATGCTACTTGAAAAATTGATGCATGGAGTAAACTTATGGAAAAAGGACTAACTCATTACATTGATGGAACTATTGTTGCTCCCGTTGATCCTAAGGTTGATCTAGTTGGTCACTTGGAATGGATCACTAAAAATATCATGGCAATTGGTACCTTAAGAAAGTATGCATCAAAGGATCTCATTTTTCATATTGAGAAGTGTACTCTAATCAAGGATGCTTGGCAAAAGTTTCAAGACTTGTATGGTCAAGTTGATGAGATTAGGGGATATCAAATTGATAGTGATCTCACCATGTTGGATCCCAAGAACTTTGATACTATACAAGATTATGTCACTAAGATAAATGAGTTGAGGGCACAACTCAAAGATTGTGGCATTGATAAGAAGGATACTCAATTGATATTCAACTTGATAGGCAAGCTTCCACAAGAATATGCAACATTTGTTTCTAGTTTCCAAACCCATAGGATGACAATGGGTTCAAGCTACACAATGCTTACATTTGATGCTTTCAATGAAATGTTGATGATGGAACAAACTAAGTTGATAAGCATGGGAATTCTTAAGGCTTCTAAGTCTCAAGCATTAGTGGCAAATCAAGGTAACAAAGGAAATCAAGGAAAGGACAACTCAAACAAGAAGAAATGGCAATCAAAGCCTAAGGACAAAGCACCATCTTCTCCACAACAAAGAGATTCATCCTCTTCCAAGAGGGATAACTCACCAAAGAGGGAGAAACCTACTTGTGCCTATTGTAAAAAGTTTGGTCATGAGGAGAGTCGTTGCCATTTTAAGAAGATTGATGAGCTCACACATATCCTCAAAAAGCATAACATTGATTTGCCTAATGTCTACAAGAAGGATGATTCATCAACTTCCACTTCCTCACATTCAAAAGGAAAAGGGCAAGCATTCATGGCTTCTACAAGTGGGAAGACTCACTCTTTTGGGACAAGAAAAGGAAAAGCTCTATGTGCTACTATCAGTCATGATTCAGAGAGATGGCTTCTAGATTCAAGGGCTTCTCATCATATGGCATCTTCACAGTCTATGTTCTCTACATTTGAGCCTTGCACCATGCCACAGATTTTGATGGGCAATCATACATACATGGATGTGATTGGGAAAGGATCTATTGACATTGGAGATAACTCCTTCAATAATGTGTTGTGTGCACCCCACTTGACAAACAATCTCCTTTCTATCTATCAAATCACACATGTCACAACTAAGAGAGTTGTGGAGTTCACACCCGAGTCAGTTTTCATTAGAGACTTGGAGACTAGAGTTATCATTGCAACTGGGGTGGTTGATCATGCATCTCGGTTATACTCCTTTTCAGATTTTGTTGATGATGATGATTTCACATTTGATGATTCTACACATGATGATCACACTTGTGATGGTTTAGATTTTGAGGAGAACTTTGGGCACTTGAACATGGGGATTCTCACATGTGAACCCGTTCTCGAGTCTTGTATTTCATCTCCTCATATTGATATCACATCACCTATTGCACTTGATGATGCAAATAGTGCGACAGTTTTGCCTACATGTGATTCAGTGCAGCAGGATATTCATTGTCTTCCAGCTTCAGACTCATGGGATGATTACTTAACAGACGTTGCAGGTTTGTTTGTGGAATCCTACATTACAGATTTGGGAGACATCATTGATGACATTCATCTTCTCTTTGATGAAGGCGATCCTTCTTCAATTGTTGCGAGGGAACACTCTGACCCTCTTGTTCATTCTCTACATGATCATTCTTTCGAGGTTGACATGATTGTGGATACTTATGTACAACAATTGGAGGAGGCCTCTTTATTTTTTGAGGAGACATGTGAGTCTTTGGGACATGTTCTACATCCATCTCCACTAGATCTTGGAGTGCCTTTTTCAGCAGTGTGGCACAGTTTACCACCTTTGGAGGGGGTATCTTTCAGCATCAACATGGAGACACTTGAGCAGTTTTCAGAGATTCCTTTCATCATGATTTTTCTTCATACATCTTGCCTTCGTGATTGGGGAGACTTCATGGATACACCTTTGGTTTTGTTTCTTCCTAAGGGGAGGAATGTTGTTCGCTGTTCGTGGAGTAGTTTCTTCATACATCGAGCTTCTATCATTGGTGCAGATTCCACATTGAGGGGGGGCTTCCTAGCTTCTCTTCTTCTCTCATATGGGGGGGAATTTTTCCTCACATGGGGTTTTGTCCTTCACATACTTCTATGAGAGTTCTTTGTATCTAGTTTTCATCTCTCTTTTGGGGGAGGGTTTTTTCCCATTGGGTTTTTCTCTCTTTCCCCACTTTATAAGAGATTTAATTGCATTGGTTTGCATGCATTTGCATTTGTACATGGGTACCTAACATGGCCTAGTAGCTGGGACCCATCTTCCATTGCTTAGTTGCATTGTAGACTTAAGTGCATTCCCCTAAGTTGCATTTAAGGGGGGGTGTTGGTGTAAATAATTATTCATCTTGGATATTATTACACTATACTTAATTTTACTTAGGAAATGCATTTCATAATGGTTTGGGTATGCGACACTTGGGTGTTTGTGCCACATTGGGATAGTGTGTGTAGGAGAATTTCCACCTTTTATGGTGTGATCTTGTTGTTACACTCCACATTCAATGGGTGATCCACCTCATGTGGACTATTATATTATTTCTCCTACCTACCCACACCTATTTCCTACCTACCCTTGTTTCTTATTGAGCCACATGTCATGTTTGTGTGCTCACATATCCATATAGCCTTGCCTATATAAGAAGGCTTATATTCATTGTATGTAATGCTAAATGATCCAGTTGATCATATTTTTCATCTTGATAGAATACAGTTTATTTCTATCATCTATTTTGTTCTCTCTTATTTGTGCTTTCCATTGCCTCTTGATCTTGGAAAAATCTCACATCATCATCCATCAATCTTGAACACAACCACCACAAATTAATGTAACAAGGGTTAATGTAGGTGAAAACTTTGATTATTTTCATTAACTTTATGTTTAGTCTAAGTGTTGTATTTGATTGCGAGTGAATGGTTTAGTTTAGGTAATTCATTTGCATGCTCTAATTTTTATGCACACATACTACATAAAGTTAAATGAGAAAGAAATACATAAGAGACTCCCAATATATATATATATATAAAGTATAAAGCACATAACTATATGTTTGGTCAACATGATGAAAGTGATTGTTAATCAATGCGTGTTTCACCTTGACCCAAACCCATGAGAAACAACACAAGGGAAATAACAAACAATACAAGAAAGAAGTGACTCATGAAATATAAAACACATGTTAAGAGCCATTTGTATCAACATGCACCACTATGGGCGTCCAAGTTATATCATCCACATGCTAACTAGGAACATGAAAACAACATAAAATAAATATAAAGTCAAGAAAGGAAATAAAAAGAGATTTATACAAAATTTAACCAATGAAATCACCTCAACCAAGTAAGTTTACCTCGATATCCTAAAAAATATCATTGTAACTCATACTCCCATTGGACTACCCATATCACCATGAAATGTACCTCTATAACCAAAAGTGTGACTTTGAATAATAAATTTGACTTATGCTTTCAAATAATTGGATTCTAGATGCTATGTCGTATACTTTTTCTTTTCCTTTGTGTATTTTTTAGCTTCACATGTGACCTCAACAAACATGTTTTAGTGTATTATTTATGTTAATTGTATTATCCTAGCTTTATCATGCACATAAAATAAGCTTTCTTAGGTGTGTACTTGTGTAGATGCCAACATTATTGTCATCTTGTTGAAAACATCTTAAATATTTAGTAAGTTATTATCTACTTGGTCTTCTCACTTAGTGACTCACCTATTTCTCATTAATTATGAATCCTCTTCAGTATTTCCTATCTATAGTAAACTCATTATCACAACCTTATAGAATTGGTTGTTAGAGATGCAATCTTTCAAGAGAACCAAAGATCACTCCTTGATCCAAGGTGGTATTGTTTAACTCTATTCTTGTACATTCTTTCTAATAAATTTCTCATTTTTTAAATATGTTGCACATTGATGAATCTTCTTTGTTGAGCATACACTTCTACATGATATTTGGATTTAAAGGTTTCCTAAGTATATTTTTGAGAATGCATGCTTAGTCCACCCTTGTATGTTGGATGCATCTTTCCAACATGGCATCAAAGATTTGTTAGTATATTGAAGAAGTTAATTTATAGCTAAGGATCAATAGTTTTAATGGTTTCATTTTCAAGACTCTATTGGATAGTTGGTTTCTATGCTCTTTAGTCAATATGAACCTTACCATTATGTTTAGAGCACATTGAAACCCTTAGAATGATTGTCCATTTTTTTATTTTTATCATTATGGGAAAAAAAGCAAGGCCCAAAGCATGCAACTTGAGGTTATAAGGTCATTGGCACAACTCTACGTTATATTTTTTCAAATTCATAATTTATTTTTAATTTTTAAAAATTATATTTAATACATTAATATATAATAAGCATTTGTATAAACCTTGTAGTGTTATTTTTTTTTAAAATAAAAAATAATTTTTTTGGAGTACTCGGTACACCCTACCTCCTGACATCCCTATCATGGCAAGATGAATGAAGTGAAGGACCCTAAACCTCCCACACCTTAGAAAAGGTGAAAAACCCTATTAAAGTGGGGGTCATGAATTTTCTCACCTTAGGTTGCACCATACCACAATGTCAATCTTATAGACACGATGTTCTCTACCCATTCATAGGTCTCCACAAAAGAACCTACCCTTTAATATTGATTCCACCTTTTTCAAAACTTATAATTTACCAACCTTGAGTAATGTTTTTACCACACGACTTGGGGATTTCTCATCTTTTCAGTGGGTAGTTTTTACATTTTTAACAAAGGTTTTATTTTTTCAGGAAATTACATTCAACTAATAAGATTCCTCAAAATATTCCTTCTTCCAATTGTAAAGTGGTTTTATAGTCATGGAATGGTGGTTTTCTAAGGTAGAGTGGAATTTTTATGCATGTGCAATATGTTTGCTACTCTAAGCAGATTTATCCATCTTTACTATTTATGCTAATAGGTATTTTTAACCCAAATTTGGTGGAACCTCTCCTTTTCGTAGCACCTCTCACTTTGGTAAGTATCTAAAACTGACAAAGTTGTCTATATTTGATAGGCCTCATAGATGACCTATTTTGATTTTCTAGTTTCTATTAAGGGATTTCTTCTTAGTAATCTAGTGTTTGATTTTGGTAAAATATTCACACTAGCTACTTTTTTACCAACTACATCTTGGTACAATTGGTTTTACAAATCTTGCCTAGTTTGTTCATAGTTTTCGTTTGTTAAAAATATTCTCAACTATCTCTTAGATTTTGAAACTTTGAAACCTTATATCTTCTACACACAAACACATATTTTAGCTATATATTTTGAAAGTAGACAATTTTCTATGTACTATATAATGTTGTCATTCTTTGTTCCTATTTTCTTCTCAAACTATACTTTTAAAATTCTATTCCATTTTTGGACATAGTCAAACTTTATAAAAGTAAGTTGAAATACAATCAAACAAGGTCATATACCCTTAGTTAAATAAAGTACCAAACCTTCCATTATTGTACTTGCACTACTGTATAAAGTTTCATGGGGGGTTTGTTGTGTTGCATATCCTTGTCTACCTTCATGCTTATGTGTCTTATTTTGTACACCCTTTTTAGTTGTGAGTATTAAATGATGCATATGGGGCATTCTTGTTTGTATATTTATTCATTTTCTTGTTGCCTTCTTTTCTAGGCCTAGTTGCATAGCTTTATCTCTCCTAGTCAACATTATGAGGTTTTTTTTACCAAGCCTAATACTTCATTGGTTTCATTAAAGTGAGTTATGTGCCTATTATTTGTTCATATATATACAAGGAAAATGCAATGATCAATTTTCTACGCATATCAATGAGATGGAACATGTACCATAGAGACACTCATTAAGTTCTATTTTATAGAAGCTTTACTTTTGGATTCTTGTTTTTAGAAGTTTTTTTTTTTAATTATAGAGACTCTTGGATATCTATTTACACAACCCTTCTTCAAAGGATCTAGCTCATGAGATCGTTGACATTGTGTCATCTACACTATTAACATGTTCCAATTTTTTTAGTTATTTGAGTAGTGTTGCTTTCATACTTGGTGGTTATAACTCTTTATCTTGATATTTGGTTTGAATTTTATTATAGTTGTAGTTATCTTTGATATTGATTGAATTATGCACCTATTTGATCTTAATTTTATTAGATCTCATTTGATCCTATAATGTTGTAGTTATTCTTTGACATATATTTCCATAACTTCTTTTTTTTTGGATTCTATTTGTAGTGTCATAAAATTGTGACCTCTGCAATTTGCTACCACATTAGGGTCTTCACGTTGGCAATTTGAATCCCCAAGCCTGATCGGAGATCTGAGACTTTCTCATCCTCAGAAACTGCACTTTTTCTGCCCTTCACACTGCCTGAACCTGCTTCCTATCCTGAGATAAGGATAGGATAGGGGCGTGACACCCCTATCCCTACCCTATTTTGGGGCCCCCTCTATCCTCTCTTTGCATTGGTCTTTGCACTTAAAGTGGGAAAAATTTCCCTATGTCGGCCTATGATGAAAAATCAGTCAATTAACCCTAATTGACAAATATATAAGTCACATTTGTCCTCTCATTTGCATAAGTTCAAGAAACAAAGAGTGGGCACGAGTTCAACCATTCAAGCATTCCTTTCCAACATTGTGCATTCTCAAGTCTCCCTTCAAGGCTAGGTGTTGCATTCAAGTCAAGGATTCAACCATTGAAGAGGAGATCCCTTTCAACATTCAACTACACACAAGTAAATCTACCTACATTTCTAGCTACAACCTCTCTTGAGGTGAATTACATTTAAGTCTTTCATTTACTTTTAATTGCAAGTACTTTCTTTTATCATTTGGTTAATTCCAAAACTAGGGTTTGACCTGAAGGCAAACCCCTAATCCCAACCCCTTTTCCTCTCTTTTCTATGTGTAGGTTGTAGGTGCGCAGTTGCATTTGCAGATTTGGACTCCATTTGCAGAGGCAGAAAAACCCTTTTCATTTCACAGATTTTTCGAAGGACCATGTGCACTTTCAACATGGTCCCAATAACTTTTCCTCAAATTTGCAAGGCGACTTCATATCGACATATTATAGTCATATCCAGGTGCACAGATTCATCCCACGCTTCAATTTCAAGTTATAATCAGTTCTTTGCTACTTTTACACTTAGTCTCAAAAAACATAATTCAACCATTTTCCATTCTAAAAGAGGGGTCAACTTGTCATTTTAACACCATTATCAATTCATTTAGTATTCAATCTCTTCCTTAAGAGATTGAATCTAATGAATTTCCCCCCTCTTTTAATGTAATGTGGATAAAGTGTTTGAAGGGAAATCCACAGTGAAACTTCCATCTGTCCTCAGAGGGAAGAAATTTTTTCCTCTTGATCTCTCCATCATTCACTTTTCCCCACATCACACTATTTTATCAAGTATGGTATCTTAGATTCTTTCTCTCTTCTCTTTTCGGATAAGTTTTCTCCTATTGGTTTTCCCCATTTTCTATTTATGAGGGAATATTTTTTACATGGGTATCTAACATGGTTACACATAATCAAGACCAATCTCTATCTACCTAACATGTGCTTATAGGGGCTATTAATGCATTCTTTATTAATGAAAAAATATTTATTGCCTTATCCCAAATTTACTATGCACATATAGGCAAAGCTTTCTTAGTGTCTACTTGTGTGGGTGTCACATAAATGTATCATTATGTTGAGAGTACCTTTTATACTTAGCAAGTTGTTTACTTGGTCTCATCACTTAGCACTCAACTCACCTATCTAGTCATTAGCTAGGGCTCCTCTTAGGTATTTCTTATAATGATCACTACTTGATTGGTGTTATTGCATAAAACTTTGCTTATATTTTATTCATTATATATATTTTTCTTTATTTTAATAAATTACATATTGGTGAATCTTTTGTGTTGAGCACATGCTTGTGGTTGGCCATTAACTTTAGATGTTTCCTAGATCTACCCTTGTGAATGGATATTTATCCCACCTTCATATGATTCAATGCATCTTTCTAACATGGTGTGATATGAACATCAAAAAATAAACTTTTCATTGATAGCATTAAAAGATCATCATCATTTAATTTTATATGACTAGCCTTAGTGTGCACATGAGCATGCTTACTCTTAGTCGGTACCAATAATTTGTATATAAGATAGTAAATTTGATGTTTGAGTTTGAGGCATCCATCCATAAAGAATCCATAAATGTGATGATAATTATATAAAAATGATGAATCTTGTGCGATGCAATCTTATTCATGTTTGTTGTTTAACAAGATTTTATTCTAAAAGTCATTCCAATATAACATATTGAGGCTCCTCCAAATAAATGATCTCTCAATTTGTCTCTGGTTGATATTTTGAAGAAGTCACCGGTTAGGAGGGACCTCAAAGAGATCAATTCAGACCGGTCAGAAAGAGTAACACAATGAAAACACAAAGATATGATGGAGGCAATGCAGAACGGATTGTATTATAACATGAAAATTGATTACAACCAACCGGTAACAATCGGGTTACAACATAATCGACTCATAGGCTTGCTAGAACATGCTTTAAATATAGAATAGGTCACAGCTGGGACCTTTAATCTTAAGATCTATCTTCTACGCATAGTATTGCTACTTGATTTTTCAATTGATTACATTCTAATATGCAATTACAATTATATATACGATCTAAGGGATCTGGTCGGCTCAAAAAGGGATCAAAACGCAAAGAACAAGACCTAACGTGTACAATCAACAAGGTCGGCTTGCACCAAGAGATTTCTCCAGAAAATCCAAAGGATGAAGTGTAGATTGCGGGAAAAGGTCAGCCACACACCAAGGAACATCATAATCAATGTCCAAGGCTCCACAAACTTCGGAAGGGGTTCCGATAGATCACTAAAAATAGGTCCAGGCAATTGGTAACAGGAAAATGTCAAGGAAACCGATAGCGATAACTTGCCAGAAAATGATCCAAATGCGATGCGGTCTAGAAATAAGAAAGATGATCAAGTCTTCAAGTAGAATCCAACTCCACAAGATCCGATGAGATAAAACCGAGACACACAAAAAGAAAAGCTGAAACTACAAACATAAAGGAAAATGTTTTGGTTGATGCAAGATTCCTATAAACTGGGGATGCTCTTGCATCAAACATCTAAGGTTATTGAAAAAGTGAGCCTCTCACTTTGCTAGGATTAGAGGAAAATCAAGGTAGTTTACCTCTACCTGAGAAAACCAAGATGAATCTTCAACTGGTATGTCTTTCCACTTCACAAGATACTCCTTATACTGACAACTCCGACTACTATGTCTAGTCCTACTATCCAAAATGTCTTCAATCTGATCTGGTTCCTTCTGGGGCAATTGATTCTTCAAGTCTGCAATATTATCCTCACTAAATTTTGGTTCATCATACTCATGAAGATAGGCAATGTTAAACATAGGTGAAATACTCAGACTATCCGGTAACTCCACATCATATGCATTCTCAGAACTTAACTTCCTCAAAATCCAGCAAGGTCCAAACTTTTTCATCTGCAATTTGTTGTAAGTTCCAATCATGAATCTCTCTTTTCTTAGATATACCATCACTTCATCGGTAACTTCAAATTCCTTATGTCTCCTCTTCTAATCTGCCTTCTTTTTATACTTGTTGTTCATGTCTTCCAAATGCCGCTTAACCTGAATATGCAAGGCTACTATGTGATATACAAAATATTCTGCTTCTTAACTTCTCCAGTCTTCACTACTAATATCTGTTAATTCTGATATACCTCTAGGATGAACCCTGGTAACAATCTCAAAATGTGTTCTTTTGGTACTCCCATGTATTGAATTGTTGTAGGAAAACTCTACTTGTGCAAGGATCAAATCCCAACTTTCGGTTTTATCTCCAACTAAACATCTCAACAAATTTCCCAAGCTTCGGTTAACTACTTCTGCCTATCCATTAGTCTGTGGATGAAAAGTAGAACTGAACTTCAAATCTGTCTTCATCTTCTTCCAAAGTGTTCTCCAAAAATAGATAACAAACGTAGTGTCTCTATCTGAAACTATGCTCTTAGGTAATCCATGCAATCTCACTACTTCCTTGAAAAATAGGTCTACTACATGTAATGCATTTGATGTCTTCTTACAAGGTATGAAATGAGCCATCTTCGAGAATCTATCCACTACCAAAAATATAGAATCATTCCCTCTCGGTGTTTTAGGCAATCCAAATACAAAATTCATGCTTATATCCTTCTAAGGTCTTACCAGTACTATCAAATGTTTATACAATCCCACATTTTGACTACTTCCCTTTGCAACTTGACAAAATCAACAACTTTGCACATATTTCTTAACGTCCTTATGAATTTGGGGCCAAAAGTACTGCTCACTCACCAATGTTACTATTTTGTCAATACCAAAATGTCCAGCCAATCCTCCACTATGTTTCTCCTTTATCAGATTCTCCCTCATATAATTGTTAGGTATGCATAACTAAACTCCTCTGAATAACATCCCATCCTAAATGAAGTAATCCAACCACTTGCTTCTATCTACCATAACTGGTTCTCTACATACTTTCCAAGGTTCTGCAAAATCCGGGTCACCATCATATAAGTTCTTCAATTCTTCAAATCCTAATGCTGTCACTCTCATCTTTGTCAACAAATTCCTTCTCCCACTCAATGCATCAACAACTTTGTTAGATTTTCCACTTCTATGGTTCAACACAAAGCTATAACTCTACAAGAATTCTACCCATCTCATATGTCTTTGATTCAACTTACTCTGACTATTCAAATACTGCAAGGCTTGATGATCTGTATGCAACACAAACTCCTTAGGCAATAGGTAATGTCTCCACTTCTTCAAGGCTTGAACTATGGCATAAAACTCTTGATCATACACTGAATATCTCCTTCAGGCATCATTCAATTTCTCACTAAAATAAGCTACTGCTCTCCCTTCTTGACTCAAGACTGCTCCTATTGCTATTCCACTTGCATCACAATCCACTTGAAATACTTTATTGAAATCCGGTAAAGCTAACATAGGCTGCTCAGTCACTTTCTGCTTCAATAGTTCAAAACTTTTGTTTGCTCCAGTGGTCCACTTGAATTCCTTCTGATCTCCTCTCATGGTCTCAGTCATAGGGTTACAAACTGAACTAAAATTTCTGATGAACTTATGGTAAAAACTAGCCAATCCATGAAATGATCTTACCTCTCCAATTCTTTCCGGTGTAAGCCACTCAATAATTGCTTTTACTTTCTTAGGTTCCATCTTCAAACCATTCTCCGATATCACAAATCCCAAATAGAGTAACTCATCTTTCATGAAAGTACACTTCTTGATATTTATCAACAACTTTTCTTCTCTCAACCTCTTCAAAAATTGTCTCAATTGCAACAAATTCCCCTCTTCTGTCTTACTGAAAATTAGAATGTCATCCAAATATATAATAACAAACTTACCCAAGAATTTCTTCAATACCTCATTCATCAGCCCCATGAAAGTACTTGGTGCATTAGTTAATCCAAAAGGAATCACCAACCATTCATACAGTCCTTCATTTGTCTTGAATGATGTCTTCCACTCACCTCCTTCTTTGATCCTGATATGATGATATCCACTCTTCAAATTTATCTTTGTAAAGTATTTGGCTCCACTCAAACAATCCATTATGTCATCCATCCTAGGCAAAGGAAACCAATATTTTATTGTGATCTTATTTATTGCTCTGGAATCAGTACACATTCTCCATTCTCCATTCTCCTTAGGTGATAATACTATTGGTACTACACAAAGGCTTATACTTTCCTTGATCAAACCTTTCTTCAACAACTCCTGCACTTGTCTATTCATTTCTTCATTCTATGTCGGTGTCATTCGATGTGCAACTTTGTTAGGAAAACTAGCTCTGGGAACCAAGTCCGTGCAATAACTAATACTTCTCACAGGTGAAAATCCATCAGGTACATTATCTGAAATGATGTCTTCATATTCTATTAGCAAATATTTTCTCTTCTGGTTGTTCCTCTTCATGCTCCGGATTCTTAGTCTTCTTACGAATTAAGGCAAATTACACATTCTCATGTCTCAATCCATCTAGGAATTTCCTTCCATCTACCAAAAAGATTCTAGCATTTGTATAGACTTCATTCTTCAAAGGTTCCTTCAAGGACAACAAGGTTTGCTTCATCCCATTGGCCACAATAGTGTATGTATTCTTCCTCCCATCATGTACTACCTATCTATCAAACTCCCAAGGTCTACCCAACAAAAGATGACAAATATCCATAGGCATAATATCACACAAGACTTCATCATGATAATTCCCAATTTTTAATTTCACCAAACATTGCTCACTTACTAACAAATTATGTTCATCCTGAATCCATGCTATCTGATAAGGCTTAGGGTGTTTCAATCTCTCCAAATTCAGTTTAATCACCATCTCTTCTGAAACAAGATTATCTAAACTACCACTATCAATAACAACTTTACAACACTTACTAGATACCTTACATCTGGTCTTCAACAAATTCTTCCTCTACAAGGGCTCTTCATCTCCTCCGACATGACACAAATATTTCCTCATCATCAACAGTTCTCCATCTTCTAGTTTATTGTCTGATCCAGTGGGGTTTTTTTCTACCATTGCTGCTCTTTTGATATTCTCTATTTTACTACACTTGAAAGTATGATGTCCTTCTCCTCCACATTTATAGCAAGTTCCTCTAAATGTTCTCTTGTCTAGTCCTCCAAAATTATCATTCTGGTAGCCATCTAGTTCTCTCCTCTGGTAGAAATTTCTATCATCCTTCCGGTATGAATTACCTTCTTTGTTCACTTCCTCACCTTTGTTCTAATCTATACAGGTTCCTCTACCTCTGGTATATCCTCTTCCTCCTTGAAATATTCCTTTGGTAAATCTTCCACCTCTGCCTCTTTGCCTCTCCTCATGTCTTTTGTTTAGCTTCTCTTATGCCTTTAGGCATACTGGTAAGCCTCTTCAACACTCTCCAATTTGATCAAACTGAAGTGTCATAAAATTGTGACCCTAGCAAATTTCAACTGCATTAGGGTCCTTACATACATGAGATCGAATCCTCTGGCCTGATCCGAGATTGAAGACTACTCAACCCTCAAAATTAGCTTCTTTTTTGGCCTTCGTACCACCCTGTCTGCATTCTGCCCTAGAGAAAAGGGTAGGACATGCTATTTTGGGGTAGGACCCTTGCTAGGGTTGCAAATAAGGTTGTGCAACGAGCGGGAAAACTCCCATGATGTCGGCCTATGACGAAAATAAAATTCATTGACATGTATTTAAGGGGCATTTCTCCTCTCATTTGCATAAGCTCAATAAGGTGGAATTCGATAAGGTCCTATTGCATAAGCGATTGAGCATTCAAGAGAATTCAAGCATTCTTTTCCAGCATTGAGCATTCTCAAGTCTCCCTTTAAGGCTAGGTTTTGCATTCAAGTCAAGGATTCAACCATTGAAGAGGAGATTGATTCCAACATTCAATTCCACACAAGAATTTCTATCAACATTTCTATCACAACCTCCCTTGAGGTGATTTACAATTCAGTCTTTCATTTACATCTACTTGCAAGTACTTTCTTTCATTACTTGGTTAATTCCAAAACTGGGGTTTGACCTAAAGGCAAATCCCCAATCCCAACCCATTTTCCTCCATTTTATGTGTGTAGGTTGCATGTGTGCAACTGTACTTTTGGATTTGGGGCTCCATTTGCAGAGGTAGAAAAGCCCTTTTCGTTTTAAGGATTTTTCAGATGACTGTGTATATTCCCACCATAGTCTTAGCAACTTTTCCTCAAATTCGCAAGGCAACTTCATCTTGATATATTATGACCAGATCTAGGTGCACAACTTCATCCCATATTCCAATCTTAAGTTATAATCACTTCTTTGTCACTTTTGCACTACATAATTCAATCAATTCCTTTCCATTTCAAATAAGGAAGAGGCGATCAACTTATCATTCCCATTTCACTCAGAATTATATCTTCTTCTGTGGAGGGTTGAATCTAGTGAATTCTCCTCTCCTCTTCCAATGTAACTAGGTGAAAAGTGTTTGAAGTGAAATCCATAGTGAAACTCTCATCTCTCCTTGGAGGGAAAGGGTAGTTTTCCTCTTGATCTCTCATTCACATTTAACCACATTACACAAACTAAGTTCATCTTGTATAGACATCCAAAATCCATTCAAATATCTTGCAACTTGTTCAACCTCATCATCAACATGTCCGGATCTGATGTTCAACTTGTAAAATGCTTCGGTGTATTCCTTCACACTAAATTTTGTGACTTCCAGAACAGATTCACATGATAATCAACAGGCATAAACTTTGACTTCAACTTAGCAATCATCTGATCCCATATCTTAATCTTCTCTTTACCTCTTCTCTGTCTATCAAATTGCAAATGCTCCCACCAAAGAGATGCATGACCTTTCAACCAGGTACATGCATATTTCACCTTCCTTTCTTCTGTAGTGTTTTCAAAATCAAATTACTTCTCCATCTCCAAGAACCAATCCATCAATTCATCCGAATCCAACTTTCCATCATATTCTGGTGGGGTAAAATGAGGTTTAGTATTCACCCTACTAAAAAATCTCAAAAACCTTTCCTCATTCGGATCAACCATTGGTGGGTTTATTTGTTTTGTCGGGGCTTCTTCTCCTTCATCTTCACTTACATCTTCAATATGTCGACCTCTTCTCTAGGCTCTCTCCATGGCTTCCAATTGGGCTGCTATCCCTTGCAACATTTCCATCATAGTAGGGTCTGCATTTCCACATGCTCCACTATTCCTAGCTCCTCTTTGCACCATTGTTCACGCCGGTCCTCTGCAACTATAGGTCGGATCTATAATCCACCACCCTACAAAAAAAATCTCAGGTTAGACAACCTTCAGAATGAAAACTCGCTTTGATACCACTTAAAGCAGTCACCAGTTAGGAGGGACCTCAAAGAGATAAATCCAGATTGATCGGCAAGAGTAACACAATGAAAACACAAAGACATGATGCAGGCAATGCAGAATAGATTGTATTATAACATGAAAACTGATTACAACCAACTTGTAACAACCGTGTTACAACATAACCAGCTCATAGGCTTGCTAGAACATGCTCGATATATAGAATAGGTCACAAATGAGACCTTTAATCTTAAGATCTATCTTCTATGCACAATCTCACTACTTGATTACTTGATTGATTACATTCTAATGTGCAATTACAATTATATATACAATCCAAGGGATCCAGTCGGTCCAAAAAGGGATCAAAACCCAAAGAACAAGACCTAATGTGTAAAATCAACAAGGCCAGCCTCCGCCAAGAGATTCCTTTGAAAAATCCAAAGGATGAAGTGTAGATCATGGGAAAAGGTTAGCCACACACCAAGGAACATCAAAATCAAGGCCCAAGGCTCCACATGCTTCAGAAGGGGTTTCGGTAGATCACCCAAAATAGGTCCAGGCAACCGGTAACAAGAAATTCAACTGATAACAGGAAACTATCAAGGAAACTGATAGTGATAACTTGCCAGAAAATGATCCAAATGTGATGTGATCTGGAAATAAGAAAGATGATCGAGTCTTCAAGTAGAATCCAACTCCATAGAATCCGGTGAGCCAAAACTGGGACACACAGAAAGAAAAGTTGGAACTGCAAATAGAAAGCAAAACAAAAAGGAAAATGTTTTAGTTGACACAAGACTGCTATGAATCGGGGATGCTCCTACATCATATTTTCATGGTCATCATCCTTGAGTTTTACATAAAATTTACTCCTTATTTCTCTCATTTTAAAAATTTACATTGAAGGTATGTAATGCCCTACATTTTCACCCTACACATTGATTGAACTAAAACCAAAACCAAAACATATTTTTAACAATTGTAAGTGTGGTATTTACATGCTGCATTGCTCTCACTATGCTCAAGGTGTCATGAAAAACACAATGACATGTAGGCAACATCACCAATACACCAAGCATGATGGATTAAAGCAAAAGGGTTCACTAGTTGTGTAATGGGATCACCATGATGAGCACATGAGTAGATGTAGATTCCTCCATGTTGATAATCAAACACCAACCTAAACCTCATTCTCTTGCAATTACATAGAGTAGGATGAGAGTGATACCTACCCCATATTCATTACATCATGTTACCAAACAACATCCAAATAGAAGGGAAAACCTACACAATAGGTGGATCAACTAGGAGGTATAGGGCCTCAACCAATTAGCATGATAACCAATCATTTTCATGTAAAGGCACACTTCCCAATACAAAAAAGGGACAATTCATCATGTATGTCTCTACAAGGTGCTACGATAGTAAGTGTTATCACATGGATATGCACCCTTGCCAAATGCTTCACTTAGCTATTCAACAAAACATGGGATGATCTCTCTGAGTTTGAGCTCTAATAGATAATCTAAATCAACCTCTAGTTATAGAGTTGGTTCTTTGTTTGAGGACCTCACCTATTCTCCTACCTTCACTAAGAAAAGGGAGAGAAGAGAATTAAAATAAAATGAAAATCTAATGGGTGATGCACTAAACACTTATGACATGTAACATTTCTTGACATATACAATATGCTCGAAGAGCAAACTATCTCTCAACTTCTATATATTTGTGCATGAATATTTCATAGTAAAGTTGAAGCTTATTAATATTTTAGAAGGAGAATCATATATTCTTCACAACTAAAAGATTCATAACTTGGTAGGATAAACAGTGACTTGCACACATATGTATTTCCACATGAAGATGGATTGAAAATGAGACATAAAATAAAGGACATATCAAATATCACAATATTACATCTATCATTCTCAAAACTTCATAGAATATGAAAGATCTGAGAAGGCTAAAAAGATTTTTTATTGACCAAAAGATACTTTTAATAGCTGCATACGAGTTCATTTCACATATACTTTTGACTTACAATGTTGTTCCTCCTAAAAAGAGTTCATAAAAATATGTTTAATACACAACCCAAAAAACAAGAAGTCCATTCTCATTAAAGAGCCTAGACATCTTATTCCTCTCTTCCACACTGGAGAGAAAGTAGGGCCAACTTAAAAACTATTAATTTAGTTTCACTTGCATAGCTTGACTAATTATTCTCCACCTAGGCACATAAAGATTCATCTCCTAATTAATTCCACAAGAAACTAAAAAATTCCAACTATTGTTCTAGTTGGTATTGATTATTTAATAAAATATACCTTATCCATTCAATTACTTCTTTATTGGCTTTAAGTTGCTACTCACATACAAATGGGCCATTTATTGAATTGCTTTGAAGTGGAAGAGTCTCTCTATGGTGTAAGATATGGCTCTTTATTTTTGATGGATTTCATAGACATATTTATATTATCCTTTAATCATGTTTTCCTCAAATTCATTTCCGCCACCTCAAATTTAGTAGTTCTATCTAAAAGGAAAAAATATTTTCCCTTGATCACTTCCTATTATGGAAAAAGTTTGTCCTCTCCACTGTCCTTTCTCATTATATACCATCACTGTGAATAGATTCTACTAAAAACCCTTCACTAGAAATACTCATTGCATCATCGACATGATTAGTAGATGTTCTACTTGTCTAAGTTCTCGACAAGTCTCTTGAGTAGCCTGCCACATCACCATGGAATATGAAAACTTCAGGGAGTCCAATATTCAGCTCAAAATCATATTTTTGAAGAATTTATTTGTCACATCCTCTTCAAAGTCAACATTCCATGAAGACTCGATGGATGCTCCGACTCTATACATTTCACACCACACTATCCTTTGACAATTGCCTTTTGCATTGTGAATGCTATCCACTTTCCTTATATGCACCCTTTTAGCCACAAAGTCCATTCTCTCTCTATGAATGTCACAAGGTTGTAGTATATGTTGTCAACATCACATTGTATGCTCCATTTCCATATCTAAATTGTATCTTCAGAAGCCCTCAAAAGTGCAATGCAATTAATGGATTCAACAGAGGATTTTTTCATCATAATTCTGGATCCTCAACATCAAGACTAGAATACAGTCCTCAAGATTGTAATTCTTTAGAAGTAGAAATATTAGCATCAACTCTAGCTTCCTGTCCTAAAACCTTGAATATTAAACTCTTATTTTTTAGAATCATCTCTTGTGAAGCTAAGTTCATGAGCCAAATTAGCTCTTTCCTTGAAACTTTTCTAAAACGTCCACCTTAAACTTTGCAATGACAAGTTGAGCCATTAATATTTTGGCATTTTTTCATCATCCTGCTAAGAATAACATTCAACTATGATAAAAGAGCACATGATATTACAATTGTTGTTATATTATTTATTATACATGCAAGATATACTCGAGATACTACTATGATCTCATTAGAATTTTCACACTCAATACTCTCAATGAAGTATATCACCACCTTCAGAAAGGGAAAATCAACCCTATTCTCTTCTTGCTAGTAGGATCTTCACATTGATTTCATACTTATTTTCCTCCTCCCATACATGGCCATTGGATTCAAAACAACTATTTGGGTCCCAATCTATAAGAGTGTGCTCCCTTGCATTGGCTTAGTTCCCAAAATGAGCACCACAATACTCAACTTTGAGAATGATTAAATATTAATGATCTATTTCATCCATTAGATTGATAGGTTTGGTATAGGGCATATCTAAAACAATAATTTTGATACAATCAAAGAACTACAAGCTCAAAAATTAATATTTTCACCACTATTTATGACAACAAAATTACATTGAACAAAGACTAGCAAGGATTTTAAGGTTTGTGCAACATGTTGAAAAACTTGATTTCCCCTAAGCCTCGTGTTCACCTACCTATTACGAGTAGCCAATAGACATTGGGATCTTCATACCTTCATCTTGCCCCTAATGTGTAGTAATTGTTTGAAGTGAATTAATTTTTAGTAGGTAACCTTAAATTTGGAATTTATATGGGAAATTTTGTGAAGGACAAGAAGAGACAAATGAGAAGAATGTTCTTACAATAGTTGTTGGCATTTGGCATTATAACAGACAAGGAGAGATTGTTGGCATTTCAATAAGGATATTGAGAAGGTTGTTGATGATTACGGATAAAACTGATTAAGGATGCTTACTGTCTTAATATTATTATTTTGTCATTGATGTCAAGAAATTTATTTTCTAATTTAGTATGATGTTGCCATATCTTGAGAAGTATGATTTGATGAATATAAAGATGTCGGTAAAAGACACAAAAAGAATATGATGGATAAGGGGTGAAATAAGTTATTCAATGGGCAACTATTACCGAGTTAGACAATGATGAGATCATAATGATTATCCTACATATGTTATTGATTGAAAGGTTAATACTATACTATGTTACCGAGCAAAGAACCTAGTCGGTAAACCCTAAGGTTATCACTATCTGTTAATGAAGGCAGAATGTCTACCGAGTGAAGTTTAGTATTTACCGAGTTGCAACCAAGTAATAACAAAATGCATTGAATGAATAAAAGCATTATTTAATGAAGAAAGCTGATGAGCTGGTTATGATTAAATGATTGGTATGCCGTGAATGAAGTTTGTTAAAGAATCTATGGCAAAGGATAATCGACAGGAAGATCTACAGCTCAGATTGAACCGCAATACCCTAGCGCAAGTTCCAAGAAATATATGCAAGTTTCAAGGCGGGGTAAAAAGTTTTCAGATCTAAGGATACATTAAACCTGGTCAAAGTTTGAAGATCTGATGGCTATGATTGATCATGGGAAATGTGATCAAGGAGATTAAGCGGTTGGCAAATTGTTTATAAATAGGAAACTATTGATAAACAATGGATGTGGGCAAGTGTATGCACAGGGATGCTACATAGTGATTACCGAGCATAGAAGCTTGAAGATCTGTTTTGAATAATAGAGTATAGAGCCCAGTAGATGGACAAGATTAGTTCTATGTCTATATTGTATTGAGAAAACAAGAATCTACTTTAGCATTTTAGATGTGAAGTTGCAGATAGATTTTTATTACTGTTATTTTGTGAAGTGACAAAAAATCTCTTAACCGAGTGGACTTAACAGTCTTATTTGTAAAACCCTCTAGCAAGGTGACATTTTGATTGAGTGTTTGGAATCCTTTAACAAGGTCACTTCTAACAAGGTGAAGATCCTAACAGATCTGAGGGAAATCCCTTAACCGGGTCACATCTAGCAACATGTTTGTAATCTTTAACAGGATTTGCTTTTAACCGAGCATACTCTAGAAGAGTATATTTCTTAGTGGGTCTGAAATCCCATAGTGGTTTTTCCCTATTTGGGTTTCCACATTAAATCTGGTGTTATGAGTGTTATGATGTTTATATGCTTTTGAGTTTGCATGTTTAGTAGTTTTGGTTATATTACTGAAGTATATGTTACCGAGGTTGAATCTGTTGTTTTTATGGAAGATTAAGTTTGTATGATGTTTGGGCAAAGAAGATGAAGATCATTATGGTTTCAAATGATTAATGGGAGTTTATGGTCAATGGGTTTATAGATATTACTGACTCAGCCTAGTTTGTAGCCCTTACAAACAATCGGAAGACCTAGTTGAAGGAGAGGAGGAAAGTTGTTAAGGCATTAAGTTTGGTCGAAACAACCTTGACAAAGGCCATTTTTCCCAAAATAGCAGTAGTTAATTATGCAAAGGAAGCTTGGGAAATCCTCCAAATCAATTATAAGGGGACTAATAAAGTTATATTGGTGAAGCTCAAGGTGCTTCAAACTAATGTTGTGATTCCAAATGAAGGATAGTGAGTCCATCTTAGATTTTCACACAAGTCTCTGCTTTGATAAACCAATTGAGGATAAATGATGAAACCATGGAAGAGAAGAGGATTATGGAGACAATTCTTAGAAGTTTGTCCTCAAAGTTTGATGCAATAGTGATTGGCATTAAAGAGGCAAAAGACCTCTCAATATTGCTTCAAACCCATGAGTAGTGACTCGGTGGGTCCAGTGGTGGCTCGACAGCTCCATCAGCGGACACCACAGCTCACCACTCTGCCACCTACACATCCGCCATTCCACATGGCTCATTTTTCCACCTGCACTGATGCCACATGGCCCTCAGTAATTTGTCCACATGGCCGACTCTAATTTACCCACGCGGCCTACTCAATACTACAGACAGTACAACGTGACACAATTACAATCTCTAACTGAGCCCAACCGTATTGCCACGCGATTGACTCATTAGCATATTAACAACTGCACATCATTGCCATGACGTATTTTCGTACTACCACATGCCTGCCATGTCATCCATTGTATGACACGTGTTAGATTCCTATTTGACTACGTCATCATTCGTATCGCACAGACATGCCGCACAACAGGGAGGTGAAGTTCTTGTGATGATTATATGACCATCAAATTTAATACCATGAAGTGATGACATCACCACTACATCACCACCTTTTTGAAGATTTTAGACGCCTCACCATTTGAGTTTTTGAATTTACAGTCCAACTTTGAATTTGCAGCCCATTTTTTCAAAACTGTAACTGTCCAATCCTTGATTTTGCAACTTCAAAGGCTTCATTCAGGCTCATAAGACCTCTTTTCAGGTGCATTTTTTTGAAAGTGCATTTTGCCTATTTTCACATGGTGCTATCAAATTTTCACCATTTCGAGTAGAAATTGTACTTTTAGTATTTGGTCATTTTTGGCTTATTTGGTACTTGTAATTTGCTTGGATCTCAGTCTAGATCACTTGCAGTATTTGTTTGAGTCTCTTATTGCCTATTTGAGGCAGTTGTAAGGGTAAGTGCACAAAGATGGGGGACTAAAAAGGGATCTTAAGATGCCAATTTTTTTTTGAAATCAACAAAGTTTGAACTTCGACGAGAAATTGAAGATAGGTACACTCAAAATTTGAAGATGCAACAAGAACAAAAGTTGAAGTGCTTTGAATCTATTTTCTAAACTACTAATTTGTTTTGAAAATGGTGGAGATTAAGGGTTTCAAAAAGGGGCACCACATTTATTGGTCTTGTTTTTTCAGAAAAAAAACATAACATAACATGAAATGTGGTGCCCCTAAAACATCAACTTTTTAAAAAAAATTTGCAAATCGCTCTAGTGAGAAAGTAGCTAACACATTGAGGTTTATGTTGGATTTTTCTACAAAATTTTTTATGAATATTTGAATTTTTATGAATTTCCTAAGCAAATAGATCCCAAAAAACGAAAATTTGAGCTTGCTCCCCCCAAAAATTTGTGAAAATTAATAAAAAATTAGATTTATTGTGTAGAATGAAGTTTAGTTTCTAAAGAAAAATATGTGATTAGTTATGTCTTTGAATACTAGTACATGAAGATCTAAAATGACTTGAATTCTTTGAGGGATGGAGTGTGCAAGGGTTGCAGGAGTTGAGCTAGGGCATCCTTGCCCTAGCTCGTGAGTGGATTGTGTTGGTGTGTGCGAGGGGGAGGGCAGTGTTTATTTTTGCAAGGAGGGGTGGTATTATTTGTAGGTGTGATTGGTGTAGGAGGCGAATCGAGGGTGGGGTGTTTGCAGTGGAGTGTGGTTCGAGCTTGTTTTTGCAGGTAGATTTGTGTGGTTTCTGCAGGGTGAGGTGGGCTTGGGCCCGTGCTCTTATTTTGGAGGAGCTTGAGAGGAGTGTGTGACAGGTGTAATTAGGGAGTGGAGTGGAGTCTCCCATATCCATTTGAGGGGTGGGTTTTTCTATTGTGTGTGATGTCTAGTTCTCAAGAAGAGCCCTTGGGGGCATCTATCAGCTTGGATTTTCAAGCGGATTTGGGATTGAAATCCCTGAATCAAGTTATTAATACCTTTGATAATAACCTATTTGATTCGAATTCAGGGCTTGCTAGCACTGCTATGTCCAATGGATCCCAAATTTTGAAGTTTAACAATTGTCTTGAGAGATGCAAAGAGAGGCTGAAACTGGTAATTCCGCTTGAGATGATTGCTGAGGATGTTGAATATTTTTCAAAGCATTCTCTCTACTAAATTTTTTTGGGGATGAGGGTTTCTTTATAGTTTTTAGAGAATTGGGTTCAGAGGACTTGGGTGCCAGAGGGGGAAATGGATGTTATGTTGTTAGCAAACAATTACTTCATGGTCACCTTTAATTGCATGGATGATCACAATCGAGTCTTTGAGGGAGGCCCTTATTTTAATAACCAAGTGGGATTGTTCATCAAACCTTGGCATGCAGGATTTAACCCTTCAGAGGAGCTCCCAAATTGGGTCCTAGAGTGGGTTCAATTACCTTGTTTTCCAGTGGAATGTTGTCGAGAGGATGTGTTGCGAATGCTAGCTTCATTGTTGGGGAAGCCTGTTGGATCTTCAACACAAACCTTGGGGAGAAAGGTAATGACTTTTTCTCCCATTTGTGTTGAAATTGATCTTAGTAAGCCTTTTCCAGATGCTATAGATATGTGTGCAGGCTCTTACTCTTGGGTCCAACCGTTTGATTATGAGACTTTACCTTTCCAGTGCCGTCTATGTTATGAGTATGGTCATTTGCAATGCAAGTGCCCTAGGTCTAAATTGGCTGAGCATCAACCTTGACAACCGTCTCATAACCTTGATGGGGATGATAAAGGAAAAGCTTCCATGTCTGGTGTGGCTATGGGTGCTGATGATTTTGTCTCAGTTAAGACAAAGAATAGGAATCAAGGTCAAAAGAGGTCTTTGCAGGAGAGTCAGGAGGAGGATACCTTTAATGAATTTGAGGCCTTGGATGATCTTAGCCAGCAGGAGGTGAATCTGGGGATGATTCCTTTGGATCATAGTGTAGCAAGGTTGGTGCCTGATAATGTGAACTTGGATACTACCCAAGGTTTGCAGGAGGTTGGAAGTCAATAGATGGAGATGGATCAATAGGCAGTGGCTTAGAAGGGACCCATCTCTAGTTCTAAAGTGAAGATGGCTGGTGGGGATGTTTCTCCTGCAACACAAAAATTGGACTCTACTGGGGTTAAAAGTAATAAAATCTCTTTACATCTGGGTCTTCTTCAGAAAGACATTAAAAAAGGTGCATCGGAGAAGATTTCAAAGGTTGGCAGAAAGGACTTGGATAAGATCAAATTGATGGAGGAGAATTTGGTCGAGTCAGGGTCAGTAAAAAATTTGGATTCTCACTTTTCTAATCCCCCGAAATGATTGTGTTATCATGGAATGTGAGGGGCTTGAACAGTGGCCCTAGACAAAAAGCTGTTCGGAAATTGATAAGGAGTCATTCTCCTAATGTCCTTTTCTTGTAGGAAACTAAATTATCTATGGAAAGTATGTTGGGTCTGGTGCCAAAGCTATGGGGGAGAGGCGAATGTCAGTGTATTGAGGCATTTGGCTCCTCTGGAGGCATGGCTTGTCTTTGGAACCCCTTGAGCATTCATCCTATATGGTGGGTTTCTTCCAGATCATCTTTATCTGAGATTGCCTCTAGTATTGAGACTGGGAATATATCTTGCTTAGTAACATTTATACCCCCACTGATCTTCAGGGTAAGTAGAATTTGTGGTCTCATATTACTTTTATGCATGGGTTTTTTCATTTTCATCCATGGATTATGACGGGTGATTTCAATGCCATATTAGAGTTGAGTGAGAAGAAGGGTGGTGTTATGCGATTGGAGCCTTCTTCCTTCCTTCTTCAAGATAGCATATCAACCTTGAATCTTGTTGACATAAAGTTCGATAGTGGTCTATTCACATGGAACAATAGGAGATTAGGGGAGTATTGGATTGCAAAGAGGCTTATCGCTTTCTAGTTTCTAGTTTTTGGGTTGGTGGGGGATGGTCCACATGCTCTGAGATTTTAGATTGGAAAGGTTCGGACCACTGGCACATCAAATTGGTGTCCTCTTCTACTCAGGTCGCTCACATCCCTTCATTCAAATTCCAGCTTATGTGGTTGCGATATTCTTATTTGCAGCTTCATGTTGTAGAGTGGTGGAAGAAAGGGAGGCCAACCTTTGGCACTGCTATGTACACTTTTGCCAAGCAGCTCCAATTTGTTAAGTTTCAGCTTAAACGGTGGAATCGTTAGTGTTTTGGTAATATTTGTCATGCTAAGACAACTGTTCAATTAGAGTTGAATGGCATTACTAGAGAGATAAGAGAGCATAGATTGTCAGAAGCCTTGCTTAGGGAGGAAGACATGGTAGTCAAGGATTTAGAGGAGTGGGAGCTTAGGGAGGAGATCTACTAGAAACAAAGAGCTCGTATTGATTGGCTTCAAGAAGGGGATAAGAATATGATGTTATTTTTCAATTCAGTGAAAGCAAGAAGACATGCAATTCCATCCTTGTTCTGGTTAATGATAGAGGTGAGCAGTTTTTATCCTTGCAGGAGATTTCTAGGGAGTCTATGCAGTATTTCCAATCCCTTTTTAGTGAGGATTCTTAGGGGGAATCAGAAGAGGAAAATCAGGTTTTTGCTTGTATTCCTTCTCTAGTTACTAGGGAGATGAATAAGTAGCTTATGGGACCTATTTTTCTGGATGAACTTGAGAGGATCATTTTTCACATGAAGAAGGGGAAGGCTCCTGGATCAGACGGGTTTTTGATTAAGTTCTATCAATAATTCCAGGATATTATCAAATTGGACTTATTGGAGGTGGTCCAAGAGTCCCAGAGGAGTAAGTAGATGCTTCAAGCTTTGATGTGACTTTCATTGCGCTCATCCCCAAGTGTGATGGGGCTGACTGGTTAGGCCAGTTGTGCCCCATTTCTCTCTGTAATGTGATTTATAAGACTATTTCCAAGATGATAGCAGAAAGGTTGAAGAATTGGCTTGGGGGGTCATTTCTGAAGAGCAAAGTGGGTTTGTGGAGGGCCGTCAAATCTTGGATGGAGTGGTCATCACTACTAAGACCATTCATTCTATGGAAGCTTCCAAGGAAAAAACTATGTTTATCAAGCTAGACATGGAAAAAGCTTATGATAGAGTCTGATGGTCCTTTCTCCAGAAGATTCTTAGGGCCTTTGGTTTTGCTGATGAATGGATCCAATGGGTTATGCGTTGTGTTTCATCTACCTCTTTCTTTGTGCTAATTAATGGAGATCATACTGAGTTGTTTGGTGCATCAAGGGGTCTTCGTCAGGGAGACCCTCTTTCTTTGTACTTATTCATTCTTCTGGTTGAGGGTCTGGGGAGATTGATTAAGTATAATATGTGACTATGTATTATTCATGGTTGGAGGTGGGGTAATGAAATACCTCCTTAGTCCCATTTGTAGTTTGTGGATGATACAACCCTGATGGGACTAGATAGGATCAAAGAAGCTATAAATCTGCATAAAATCTTGGATGTCTATCTTGTTGCTTTTGGCCAGTTGATCAATTGGGATAAATCTTCCATTCTCTTCTTCAACACACCCAAAACTATTCAATTGTGGATTGCTCATATCTTGAGATTCTAGGTCAGTTTTCTTCCCTTGAATTACCTGGGTATTCCTATCTCTGCTGGTAATCCTCCCAGGGACTCTTGGTAGGGTATTCTGGTCAAATTTTGCATGAAGGTTAAATATTAGACTCATAGATGGTTATTCTTTGCTGGGAGGGTTCAATTGATCCTGTCGATGGTTCATGCTCTTCCGATTTATAGGTGTATGCTCCAAGTGTCCCCAGAGTGGTTTGTGAGGGAATTGGATTCTTTGGAAAGACAATTTTTATGAGCAGACAACCTGTCCTCCTATAATTGGAGTCTTGTCAAATGGGACTTGGTATGCAACCCCAAACAGTTGGGTGGGCTTGGATTAAGGAAATCTACTTTATTTGGGGAGGCTTTGGTGAAAAAATTGTACTGGGGGTGGTGTGTTGAACAGGATCGAGGCTGGGCTAGGATTTTGTCTTACAAGTATATGCAGAGGATCCCGAAGGAGGAAATCCCAAGATATCTGCTTGCGGGAAAAGTCTCTACGATTTGGAGTAGTCTCAAGAAAGGGTCTGCACTGATAAAAGGACTTTTTTGGATCCGTAAGAGGGGGGAAGAGGTTCTTTTTTGGTTCAATTATTGGGATGGATATCCCCCCATTATTGGTCAGTTTCTTAATTTAGTGAATCTTTGCTAGAGGTTCCCGGAGGCAAGGTGGTCTAAAGTGAGCGACTTTAAGTTTGTTTATAGGTGTGAGCAATTGGAGATGGTACAGTAGAAGGATCCTTTAATTAATGGTTGATTGTTGGTATGGAGGAAGACTGCACTAAGATTCATGGCATTTTGGCTAGTAGACATTGTAGTTCGCTTAAGGATAGGGATAGACTTGCTTGGTCCCCAAATCCTAAAGGTGTTTTTACTGTTGCCAGTGGGTACCAGGAGCTATTGCTCCATAGCTTGGAGGAGAGGGATGTGCATTGGTGGAAATATGTTTGGAACAAATTCTCTTGGCCGAAGTGTAACTGTTTTGTTTGGACTTTGGCTTTGAATAGATGTATAACCTATGACAGTATTCACAAGCATGGGTTCCACAAGCCTTCCATCTGTGTTTTGTGTGGTAATGGAGAGGAGGATTCCTCACACCTGTTCTTCATATTCCCTTTCTCATTGCTACTTTGACATTACTGGTGGGGGGTGTGGAAGCACCCTTGTGTTCACATGGATTATTTGGTGGTGTTTGGGTAGGGCTCCCATTTTGTCCTCTTTTCTCCATATTGTCTGGCACATTGGGCCCATTTTCATTCTTTGGTAGATTTGGCTAGAGAGGAATAAGAGGATCTTTAGGAAAGTCAGACTGTTAGTTCAAAAAGTGTGGAATGGAATCATTGGAATGATCTAGAAGATGGTGGAAGCTAAATGTGAGGTGAATTTTCCTCTGGATAGAGGAGAGGCTGATATTATGAGTAGGTTGGGTTTGTAGGAGATGTCTCCTATCTCAACTTGTGTTAGGAGAGGTAGACGTGCTGAGAAGAAGGTTCAAAGGGTGTGAATATGGTTTCCCCCTCAAGATGATTCCATTAAGATTAACACCGATGGCTCCTCTTGGGGTAATCCAGGTCTTGCTAGAATTGGGGGTGTTGGTAGGGATTGTATGGGGGATGTGGGTTTCTTCTTTTCAGTGCATAAAGGACAACAGTCTAATAATTTTATGGAGGGACTTGCAATTTTCTATGCCCTGGAGCATGCTTATGAGTTAGGGTGGTGTAAGGTTATCTACGAATTTGATTCACAGATTATTGTTAAAATGTTGATTGAGCATAACATGAATGGGATTAATTGGTAGTTGGCAGAGATTGTGCACTAGATTTTGCAAATTAGTGCTATTATGGAGAGGGTGTCTTTCATCCTCATTCCTCATGAATGGAATAGAGCAGTAGATTGTTTGGCTAAGTGAGCTTTGGAACATGGTGATGATTGGAAAGTTGAGGGTTGGGAGCATCTTTCCCCTGATTACTGTCAGGACTTGCATAAGATCTTTGCTGAGGATATGGATAGTTGTGAAGTTGGATGATTTCTGGTTGGGTTTGTTGCTCTCTTCTGGAGCCTTGTGGCTCTGGTTTTCTTGTGTAATGTTGGTTTTTGATTATCAATAAAGTTTTTACCCCTTTATTAAAAAAAAAAGTCTAGTTTCTAAAAAAGTAATTTATTTCAAAATTCGATAAACGGGTAAAAATCTATGGCCAAAATACAACATATTGGATTTTGACAAAAAAACAAACACACTAACAAAAGAAATTATGGATGAAGACCTTAAAATTATCAAAGTTTGAAAAGAATTATATGGTTAGTTAGCTAAGAGAGAGCTTGATGATTTTATGGTGTTTTTTAATTGCATTGAAACACGTGCAAACCTAATGGAGAGCACAAACAAAAAAGTTAGAAAATTTTCAATATTTGTTGGAAAACACGTCTCAGGCATAAGGAGGGCCCAAAGAAAATCCAAGCCTTTGGCTTGGTGTTTTCCAAGGAAAAATGTTTTGCACGTGCCACATGCCAAATTTGGCGTGCGCCAAAAGGAAAAAATTCAAAAAATCATTTGGTTGCCAAAAATGTTCAACCCAACAATAAGAATAATAACTCTAGTTGAAGTCTCAACCCGAAGTTTGGACATTCACTTGGTAAAGTCACTATTTCTATAGCTAGTGTTCATTTGATTGTTAACCCAGGGACGTAATACTTGAAATGGTTCTGCACTATATATGCACTAAGTTTCTGCAACAACTACTCTGCATTACTGCAGCAACTAACATTAAGTGGAAAAGATAATCAAGAATTGAAACTATTGAAAGGCTACAGGAAAACTTCTGCATTAACATAAATTCATTCAAACAATATTGGCTAAGTTCAATGCTGATAAACAAAAATTACTTTGTTTTGGTTTGGTTGCAGGAATAGTTAGTGGATCTGCTTCCAGTGGTTGCAGGAATAGTCAATGCAAGAATGTCTACTGTAGCTAAGGAAAGAAAACTAATCTTAACAAATGCATAGGAACACTCACCAAGTGGGCCCCCTTGGGTGAGTGATTCTAGGCTTCCCAAAAACAACTCTAAGTGCTCAGAATAACATATTTTTATTCATCGTTCTTTGGAAGTCATTACATGATTCAACATAAAAAGGAACTCAAAAACACTTGTAAAAATCCTCTGCTCTGCTTTCCCTCTTTTTCTATATAACCTCTGAGAAGAGATGAAGAGCTTATTTTAAAAGAAAGCATCTACTTTAGACAACATAGATCACGTCGAAGAGAAGAGGTGGATAACTAAATGAAAAATGAGATAGCTAGAGTTAAGCTACTGAAAATGCGGATCTATA
Source organism: Cryptomeria japonica (assembly GCF_030272615.1). Lineage (NCBI taxonomy): Eukaryota > Viridiplantae > Streptophyta > Pinopsida > Cupressales > Cupressaceae > Cryptomeria > Cryptomeria japonica. The sequence continues at coordinate 696,977,396 of NC_081414.1, forward strand.
CCAAACCACAGTCATAACACACTGTGGCGGTATTTACAACACCAATGTCCACTTGAGTTAGACATCAGTAGTATCGCATGATTTCTCCTCCTATGCCATTCCTTACTCTTTTTAGCATCTCTGCTGTTTGATCTTTCAGTCATCTTCTTGAATATCTCTTCCTGCAACTGGCGTGATAGGCGAGCTTCCACCGCAACATCATTTATTCCCTACACTTCAAAATAAATAACATACAAGAACATACATACATATTTTATTTAATCAGGACATCTATTAATTTCACGCATGATATTGCCCTAAACAATCTGCATGGCAAGATGAATGAATAACATTGCTGCAGGAATAAATTGGCAAAGACAAAACATGTTTTAATAGGTTCAGGCTAACATCTAAAATACATATAGTAAACTTCCAATACATCATTACTATTATGTAAATCAAAATATGACAAAATCTCAAGAGTTCTAAGGATAAAAATATGCCAATGTCTCAACTCATCAACATGCACATTTTTGGTGCACACCAAATGTATTTCATAGCAATTTTTAATCTTATAAAGCACAAAGTGTTCTCTCTCTCTCTCTAAATATATACATAAAATATAACATTTCTATCTATACTTAAAGTATAAGTCACATTTTTATTTTCCTTTTTCCTTTCTTATACTTTAAATTATATTTTATGTATATATTGTTAGGATGTTTGAGAGTGGTTCCAGATTTCTAGGAGTTATAATGCAGATTCTATTTTTTAGAGTATTCATATAAATTTTAGTAATCAACATGCTCATATCAATATTATCTCTTTGGTCTCTTCCTTGCATTCCCCCTCTCCCTTCCTTAACCCCTACCTCTCTCTCTCTAATTCCTTCCCTCTCTTAGGTATCTCTCCCTCACCCACTCTCTCTCTTTAGTCTATCCCTCTCTTTACCTCTTTCACTTGGGGTCTCTCTTTCTCTCCCTCTCTCAAGTATCTCTATCTCTCACTCTCTCCCCCTCTCTTAGGTGTCTCTCTCTCCCATTCTCTCCCTCTCCCCCCTTTCTCTTCCTCTCTCAAGTGTCCCTCTCTTCCATTCATTCTCTCTCTTTCCCTCTCTTTGTCCCACTCCCTCTCTCTCCCTCTCTCTATCTCTCTCTATCTCTCTTTCCCTCTCTCTTTCTCTCCCATTCTCTCTCTCTCTCTCTCTCTCTCTCTCTCTCTCTCTCTCTCTCTCTCTTCCATTATTTATCTCTTAAGTCTCTCTCCCTCTTAGCCTCTATCTGTCTATCTCACTCTCCTCTTTCAGATGTATCTCTCTTCCATTCTCCCCCTCTCTCCTCCCCCTCCCTCCCTCTCTTTCTTATTATCTCTCTTTTCTCACTCTCTGCCTCTCTTCACATCTCTCTCTACTCTCTTACTCTCTTTCCATACCTTCCTCCCTCTCACTCAGGTTCTCTCTATCTCTCTCTCTCTCTCACCATCCCTCCCTCCACCTCTTAGGTATCTCTCTCTTACCATCCCTCCCTCCACCTCTTAGGTCTCTCTCTCTCACACAATCCCTCCATCCACATCTCAAGTCTCTCTATATCTCCCCTACTCCCTCTCTCCCCCCTCTCTCTCTCCTCCTCTCTTAGATGTCTCTATCCCATTCTTTCCCTCTCTTCCTCCCCATCCCTCTCTCTCTCTCTCTCAGGTGTCTCTATCCCATTTCATCCATTCTCCCCCCCTCTCTCTCTCCTTCTCTCTCTCACAATCCCTACATCCACCTCTCGAGTCTCTCTATATTTCTCCCATTCCCTCTCTCTCTATATCTTCCCTTCTCTCAAGTGTCTCTATACCATTATTTCCCTCTCTCTCTCTCTCTCTCTCTCCCTCTCAAGTCTCTCTCTATCTCTCTTTCTCTCTTTCCCTCTCTCCCTCCCTTCCCCCTCCCTTTTCCCCCCTCCCTCTCCCCTTCTCTCTCTCTCTCTCTCTCAAGTCTCCCTCCCTCTCTCTCTCATGGTCCCTCCATCCATCTCTTAGGTCTCCATATATCTCCCTCACTCCCTCTCTCTCTCTCACCCTCTCTTAGGTGTCTCTATCCCATTATTTTCCTCTATCCATCCCCATCCATTTCTCTTTATCTCTTGAGTATCTCTCTTTCCCTCTTTCCCTCTCCCCCTCTCTCTTTCCATCTTTCCCTCTCAAGTCTCTCTCTATTTATCTCTTTCCCTCTCTCCCTTACCTCCCCCTCTCTCTCTCTTTCTCTCTCTCCTATTCTTTCTATTATCTCTATTCTCCCCCTTTCGCCCTCCCTGTCTCTCTCTATCTCTCTCTTAGGTGTCTCTATCCCATTATGTCCATTCTCTCCCTCTCTCCCTCCCAATCCCCTTCTACCTCTCACCCTCTCTTTATATCTCCTCTCTCAAGTGTCTCTCTCCCATTCTCTCCATTCTCCCTATTCTCTCCCTCCCTCCCTTCCTATCTCTCAAGTGTTTCTCTCTCCCAATATTTACATTCTATTCATTATCTCTCTCTCTCTCTCTCTCTCTCCCATTTTGTCCATTCTCTCCCTCCTAGTCCATTTCTCTTTCTCTCTCAAGTCTCTCCCTCCTTCCCTTTAACACTCTTTCTCTTTCAAGTCTCTATCTCTTTCCCTCCCCATCTCTCTCGCTCTTTGTGTGTCTGATATCTCTCTCTCTCCCATTCTTTCATTCTCTCCATTCTCTCTCTCCCTTCCCATCTCCCTCTCTCTCTCTATGGTATCTCTCTCTCCAATGATTTCATTCTCTCCATTCTCTCTCTTTCCCTCCCCATCTCTCCCTCCTGCTAACTCTTTTTCCCTCTCCCCCTCTCACTTTCTATCTTTATATATATATATATCTCCCCTCTCTCTGGTGTCTCTCTCTCCCATTATTTCCATGCTCTCCATTCTCTCTCTATCTCAAGTGTCTCTCTCTCCCATTCTTTTCATTCTCTCCATTCTCTCCTTCTCTCCCTCCCCCCTCTCTCTCAAGTCTCTCTCTCTCTCTCATTATTTTGATTCTCTCCATTCTCCCCCCCTCTCCCTCCCTGTACCTCTCTCCCTTTTTGTCCATTCTCTCCCTCTCCCTCCCTCTCTCCCTCTATCTCTCTCTCTCTCTCTATATATATCTCTTTCAGGTGTCTCTCTCTCCCATTCTCTCCCTCTCTCCCTCCCATTCATTTCCTCCCCCCTCTCCCTCTCTTAGGTTTCTCTCTCTCCTATTCCCTCTCTCTCTCTCTCTCTCTCTCCTCCTCCCTTTCTTTTTTTTTTGTCAAGTATATCACCTCTCACCCTCTCTTTCTCTCTCAAGTATCTATCTCTTTCCCTCTATTTCTCTCTATCTCCCCCTCTCTCAGGTCTCTCTATCTCTACCATTATCTCCCTCTCTTTCCCTCTCTCCCTCCCCCATCCTCTCCCTTCCCTCTCCCTCTCTCCCTCCCATTCTTTTCCTCCCCCCTCTCTCCCTCTCTCTTAGGTTTCTCTCTCTCCCATTCTCTTTCTCTCTCTCTCTCTCCCCCATTCTCTCTCTCTCTCTCTCTCTCTCTCTCCCCCTTTCTCTTTCTCTCTCAAGTATATCTCCTCTCACCCTCTCTCTCTCTCATGTCTTTATCTATTTCCCTCTATATCTCTCTCTCACTCTCTCAGGTGTTTCTCTATCTCTCTCCCATTCCATCCCTATCTTTCCCTCTTTTCCTCTCTCCCTCCCCAATTATCTCTATTCCCTCTCCCTCTCTCCCTCCCATTATTTTCCTCCCCCTCTCTCCCACTCTCTTAGGTTTCTCTCTCTCCATTCTCCCCCTCTCTCCCTCTCTCCCTTCCCTTCCATTTTTATTTCTCTCAAGTATATCTCCTCTCACCCTCTATTTCTCTCTCTTCTCTCTCTCTCCCATTATTTCTCTATTATTTTCAAAAGAATTGAATGAATCCTAATTGAAGCAGATCCCTAATGCATATAATTAACTAAATGTATCTAAAATGAACTCATCTAAGGTGAATGGATGAATGTAAGCTAGAGAGAGAGAGAGGAAAAGAGAGAGGGAGAGAGGGAAGGAGAGAGAGACTTGATAGAGAAAGAGAGTAATAGGAAAATAGAGAGAGATGTGAGAGAGGAAGAGAAAGGGAGGACATGGAGAGAATGGACAAAATGGGATGGAGACATCTGAGAGAGAGAGAGAGAGAGAGAGAGAGAGAGAGAGAGAGAGAGAGAGAGAGAGAGAGAGAGAGAGAGAGAGAGAAATTGATAATATTCATAATATCTACAAGTTAGTTTATCAATCACAATGTCTAGTCAACTAGGTCCTAAAACCCACACGTTACTCCAAGAGTGGGCACGTGAACTACATGTCACCCAACCCACACTATACTTGGTCCAATAAAAATCCACACACTTTGTCTAGCTAGTGCATAGTGCAATACTCTAATGCATTTATTTGGAACACCCTGGAACAAACTACGAACTAGTCATAGTGAGCATAATGTCAAACTTAATTTTCCTTCTTGATCTCCCCCTATAAAATTTGAATATATTTGTCTTCATGTTTAGCCTTACTCATTTTTCAAACTAAAAGCCTCAAAACAATATAGTGGTAGAACATGGTACAAAATATTGCATCAATGTACTAATAGGTTGTGAGCAATAGACCTTTGAAAAATATCATAAATAATTTTTAATATAGAAATGTTTAATATCCCATAGGTCAATTTTGATTTTTAAAAATAATTACATATATAAATGTATAATATCCCATACCTTGGCAATGTATACTTATAATTTCATATAAAAATGTTTAATATCCCATAGGTCAATTTTAATTTTTACATATAATTATAATATCCCGTTTAATTATAATTACCAAGCAAAGCAAAAGACATGTCTATGTAATTGAAATATCCCATTTACATATAATTATAACATCTCATAGGTCAATTTTAATTTCAAAATACTCTGCAAAGCAAAAGACTTTGAAAAACTTCATTCCTACAAGGCAAATCAGAAGACCATTGGCACGTGCATGAGGGGAGATTCACAGGGATAGAGATGGTGGTGAATGAATACTTCATTCACGCATGCAGGAGGAGGAAATATTACAGGGTGAGCATATGTGGTGAATGAAGAACCCAATCAGAAGACTTCATTCACACGCGCCAAGGTTAGAAGAGACAATTTGGCTGGATGCATTCTCAAATCCCTACCCAAGGTTATAGGAGACACTGGAGATAATCATAACGTGGTATTTTATTTGCATTTTTAGATCTGATTACAAAATTTTGGGGGTTTATTTTCACTTTTAGATCTAATTGGGTTTTTCATCCAAATTGAGTTTCTCTGTTAATTACTCCGATGACACTATGACCTACAAATATTAATGGTGATCTCCTCTTCATACCTTTTAGAAGCTTTCTCTTTGTCTTCTTAACTTTATCTCATGCTTTCTTACTACTATTATTACTTGGTTTGTATGATTCTTTAAATATTTTCGCTAAGACTTCAACATAAATATATGTGTAATATTTTATAGTTTTCAATGTCTTCCATCATTTTCCCATGTAAATCATCTCATATTTTACCTTTAACCCTCCTAACCTACCTTGTAATCTCCAATGATCATTTTTTACTTGATTTCATTGAAAATTATATGCTTCTTTCAAGGCTCCCTCATGAAATTGAAGCATTAGTACAACTCCACTAATTGATTGGTCCATCAGATAATTCAATAAAATAGTTTTTCAAGAAAAAACTCTATATCATCTTCCTCCTTCAATTCTTCAACGTCTAAATTATCTTCAAATGCATGGTCTTCACTAGTCACCCTTTTGCTTATTTTGGAGGGTAGCTCAAACCAACCTATCCAACCTCCTGCTTCTATGTCTAGAAAATAATTAGAATCAAGTATCTTTTCCACCTGAATTTTCTCTCATCATTCATAGGTTTGTGCTCTTCTTTGCTAAGTTGTCTTCTTCTTTTCCTATTATCACAAATATGTTTTAATTCTCTTTTGGTATCATCCAAAATAACTTGCATGTAATTTTCTACAAGAAACCATAAACATTGTTCAGATCTAGTGAAGATCTTGGTTGGTCTTTGCAAAGCTAGAGAGTAAGAAATAACTTCCCTTCTATGTCATCATTTTCTCTACATTGTCATTTCCATAGGTACTTTCATGGCAGGTCTATCATATTGTCCTATAGAAGATTACATATTTTTCATATTTGTTTGGTTATCTTGACTTCATAGGATTGTCAAAAACTCTTACTTGTCATGGCTACCATCCTTGATGATTTCCATGGCCTTTAAATCTTAAGGCTATCACTAATCAAAATTCCTTGACTTTCACTATTATTTTCCCTTTCAAAGTATGTATATGTTATCTTTCATTGTATATGACTTGAAAATTAGGTAAAAGGCTTTGATACCCCTTCATGTAATATCATATGATTTTCCTTACTTTGACTGTCATATCTCTTTGTTCTCACTCTTACAAAGCTCTTGTCTCTTATTATCATATAGGGTTTGCATTGGATAGTTATCAACTGGCCTTTCCTTTTTTTATACATAACTATAAGCCCGAAATAGATTATGCCTACCTTGGAATCTATTAGACACATTTTGAAACTTAGCTATGTAACAACTATCATGGTTTCCTGCATGTTCGTGAATGATCATGATAATAATTGCCTCATAGAATACCCATTTATAGATTAAGTGTTCTTTCTCTCTATAGACCGTACTATTATTTATTTTGTATTATGTATTATCCTTTATGGCTTTCTTATTGTCTTAATTGTTCCAACCCACATGCTTGGAAGCTATGGTAAAGTGAAATTGAAACCCTACCACTATATACAGTTAGAGAAATATTGTTATATATGACTAAATAATTACATTTACACCAATTTCAAAGGCTATTAAATTTTCTATTATTTACTTAAAGTCAAGTCATGACCTTTCTTCACTCCAACCAAGGTGGAGATATGAGCCACTTTTATAAATTCAAGTGGAACTTCCAAATTTTCAAAAAGGATTAAAATTAGCATGACCTCTTTTTCTATTAAGTTTGTGTATGGGTATGCAAGACCTTGGAATTTCTCTGAAAGCTCCAAAATTGAATTTTGTACATTTTGGGTGATTTTCAAGACAAGACTAGGTCTAGGTGATAAGATAATAAAGACTTGAGCTTTAAAATTTCTCAAAAATTTCTTTAAAATTGGGGTTTCATGCTTCAAATGATGTTGTGAGGCCTTGAAGTGAATGATGCAAGTAGAGTACTCCAATATATTTAGTTAAAAAAAGGCTCAATTAGGTGCCCAAATCAAAATTTATGGTCCCTAAAAGTTAGGCTATTTTTGTGCAGGAGTTACAATTTTTTTTTTTTTTTTTCCTTAAAGTCACAAAAGGGGTTATTATGACCATTTTTTGAGCATTTTTTGGCAGTGGAAGTGGTAAGTCATGATAAAAGGAGGGAAACTAGAAAATAGAAGTATATTTGAAGGTGCAATAAGGCATAAGGCTCCAAATACTAGAGGAAATAGGTTGAAATGTGTTGCAGCCTATTGAGGATTTTATCCTCTATTTTGATTCCAATTTTTGTAATGTGATTTATTTTTGTTCAATAAAAAAATATCCATATATACTTGTGAGTAATTTGAGGGGAAGGAAGGAGAGTGAATAAAGGTTACTGGAGAGTTACAAGGTTGGGTAAGGCAAGTTCTAGTTAAGACTATGTTCTATTTTGAAATCAATTAGACAAAAGGTTACTCTTACTTTGAAAGGTACCTATGTTTTGTTTGCTCCAAGCTATCTTTATGTACTTATATTGTTTTAACTTTTGCTTCATGATTGCTCCTTCATAGATATTACAGTTGACTATCCCACCTTATACCTTTATCCTTATTGCTAGAAGACTTCATTCACGTGTGCAGGAGAGGAGATTCATAGGGTGAGAGATGGTGGTGAATGAAGAACCCAACTAGAATTCATTGTGCGAGGGCTAGTTCAGATCAATCACTTAGATTCATCTTATGTGCATTTCAAACATAATCAGATTTATTTGTTTCCCTTTTGCTAAAAATTACCCTATCCGATCAGATAATCTAAACCTAAAACCCTAGTGATGCATGTTTAAGGCCAAAATATCTAAATATGACAAATGAGAAGAAAACCTAAGGAATCTATTAAGATAGCTAAAACCACATATTTAATAAGATAGCTGATAGAAGAATATCTAATCATAAAGTATTACTAGATAGCATAAAAAATATCTAATCACAAAGTATTACTAGAATAGCAAAATAAATTCTATTACTAGATAATTTCTCAATGAAAATGCATAAAGTATTTTTTTCATTTTACAATTTCAAGACAAACATATGACCATCATTTAAAAATCTAACAAAGACTTTCTCTCCACCCTATTGTAATAACGTCATGGAGCCTCATGGGCTCTAGCCATATGTTTGAGCAAGAACATTATTATAGACCTATGTCAAATCCATGGATTCTTCTCATATACCCAAAAATGAACCAAGAATAGAATAGTTGTATAGTTAGATGAATTTCAGAAATATTTCTCTTCTTCTTTTATTAATGTTTTCAATCACAATGAAAGTCTTGGATCAGACAGAGATCCAACTATTGTTAGGAAAATACTAAAAGTGGAAGCCATTTTGAAGTGATCCATGACTTTCATTGTGATTGAGTCAAGGAGTTTAACCCATGAATTGTAGGAAATAGATTTTTGTTGTTTATATTCATTTTTCTAATTACATAGGAAAATATTCATTTAACTTTTTAAAAGGGCAGTCACCAAATACACCAAATAGTTGTCTAACTCTGAGATCAAAGATTAGTTAACATCAAAATTTATCAAAATGAGATCCATTCATTGTTAGGAACATATAGAAATGTATAATATCTTGTATGCCAATTTCAATTTTAGAGTAAAATACTTCAAATTACCAAGCCAAAAGACTTCATTCGTGCGCACAGGAGAGGAGATTCAGAGGGTGAGAGATGGTGGTGAATGAAGAACCCAACCAACATTCATTGAGCGAGAGATAGAAATATATAATATCTTATAGGCCAATTTTAATTTCAGAGTAAAATACTTCAAAATACATAGGAAAGGAGAGGACTTCAAAATACTTCATTCCCGCAAAGCAAAGCAGAAGATCAAAACATTAGCTAAGTATATGAAGTTGCTAAGATCAAAATTTATTAGAATGACATCCATTTATTGTGAGGGATTTAGTAAAAGTGGAAGCCATTTTGATTGTTGGATCTCTATTTGATAAATTTTGATCTCATATACTTCATAGACTTAGATAATGATTGAAATAGAGAGTAAATAAAATAGAGCTTATCAAAATGAGATCCATAGGTCAATTTCAATTTCATAGTAAAATACTTCAAATTACTATGCAAAGCAAAAGACTTCAAATTTGATGCAGAGCATCCGCACACAAACTCACCAATTAGGGACAACTCATCCCAACTCACCTATCTAGTATGTGTGTTCCATCAACTAGGTGCTCTCACTCTCCTAATTCATCAACACCTTTCCTTAATAGGATTCACAAACTCACACATCTACAACCACCCCAAGGCTTGATAACACCATGTACCTCACTTCCATGATTGAACACAAGACCTGATACCTTCACACACCCCTCAAGTTCTCACAACACCCAGTTGCCAAACTACATTCCATTGTCTCAACAAACATCCACATTTAGGATAGTCATTATGAAACTCGAAAACACATATGGGAATGAAAACAAGACCCTCATACACTCTCTTGACAATGAATGTTTTCCAATCCTTGAACATTCAAGATGGTTTGTGGTATAAGTAAATGAGTCTTGTAAAGGGAAATTAGGATGTAAAAGTCTATTTATGATGTAATTGGACCTATTTGGATCCATTTTGAGTCATTTGAGGTCTAGGTTTGGTCTAGGTGGGATTTTGTGCAAAATTGTCAAAGTTGACAAAAAATGTTGTCATGCAAAAGTTGCATTTTGGAAGAAAATGATGTAAAATTGGTTTCAAATCAAGTTGAAGGTAGTTACAATCTATTTTGGTTGTGTATAAAAGAAGATCGATTCATTCTTGTGAATCACAGTCAAAACCCTCATTAGGGTAATCGGTGGCCAAACAAAATGTATTTTGAATTAGTTCCTGATTGATTGATCATACCAACGAGGAAATATTTGTATCACATTGTGTTCTTGATTATAATATTTTTTGTAGGGTCTCAAATAAATGTTGGAACATGCTCAAACAATGGTTTATGATTGAAAATGTGTCTCAGTCAAAATATAGCAACAAGGAGTGGTTAATGGTGAAGCTTATGCAAAGGATTCATTGAGTAAGAGAATTAGGGGAAGGAAGGAGAGTGAATAAAGGTTATTGGAGAGTTACAAGGTTGGGTAAGGCAACTAAACAACCCCAAAATCAAAGACCTTTGACTGTCCTACAAATGACAGTGGCTACCCTTGTTGACAGGGTATAAGGAACTTATATTTGCAAGATTCATTCTTGATTGGTTGGATGATTAGTGTTGGTGGAGAACTTTGGGTAGCTACTATCAAATTCCTAGAAGTCCCTAAGGCATTTATAAGAGTGAAGAAGTCTAAGGGTATGACTATCCTTGCATAGTGTATGACTATCCTAGAAGTTGCATGACTTCAAAATGGCAATGAAATAGTGTCCTAAAAGTCCCTAAGGCATTTATAAGAGTGAAGAAGTCTAAGGGTATGACTGTCCTTGCATAGTGTATGATTGTCCTAGAAGTTGTATCACTTCAAAATGGCAATGAAATAGTGTCCTAGAAGTCTAAGGGTATGACTGTCCTAGAAGTCTAAGGGTATGACTGTCTTAGAAGTCCAAGGGTATGTATGTCCTTGCATAGTGTATGATTGTCTCAATCACAATGAAGTTCTTGCATCACTTCAAAATGGCTTTCAATTTTACCATTTGTCTGTTAACTTTTGATCTCGGTTACTTTAAAACACAAAACTTCATTTGAGGGGGGCATAATTTGGAAATGAGAAGTGCACATTTGATTTAAATAAGTGTGCGAACCTGATTATGAAAGTTTATGTCCCTTTCAAAGGGCATAAATAATGAAGAGTTGCATTCTTTCAAAAAGGTGCTATTTATATTAAGAACTATGAAAAATGAAATTAATCATCTAATGAGGAAAATAAATAAGAACTTGTTAATAACTAATTGAAGAATATCAATCAATTTTAGTATATTGAAATTATGGAATATAACTTGAAAAGGTTTCTAAAATATTGAATTAACCCTACAAACTCCTTGCCTCAATCACAATGAAATTCTTGCATCACTTCAAAATGACTTTCACTTATACATTTCTATATGTAATTATATGGGATATTTCAATTTCATAGACATATCTCTTTTGCTTTGCATAGTAATTATAAGTAAATGGGATATTATATGGGATATCATAATTATATGTAAAATTTGAAATTGAAATATCCCATTTACATAAAATTATAATATACCATTTACTTATAATTACTATACAAAGCAAAAGATCTTCTTGTGTTTTGAATATCCCATTTAGATATAATCATAATATCCCATATAATATCCCATTTACTTATAATTATAATATCCTATTTACTTATAATTATAATATCCCATTTACATATGTCTATGAAATTGAAATATCCCATATATTATATATATATATACATATATATATATATATGTATATATATACATGTGTATATATATATATATACATATATATATATATATATATATATATATATATATATATATATATACATATGTATACATATATACATGTATATATGTATACATATATACATGTATATATGTATACATATATACATGTATATATGTATACATATATACATGTATATATGTATATATATATATATATTTACATATATACATATATATATATACATGTAAATATATATATATATATATATATATATATATATATATATATATATATATATATATATATATATATATATATATACATGTATACATATATACATGTATATATGTATATATATATATACATATTTATATCTATATACATATACATACACACACACACACATATGTATATATATGTGTGTGTGTATACATATACATATACATGTATATACATGTATATACATATATATATACATATACATATATATACATATATATATACATATATATATGTATATGTATATGTATATATATACATATGTATACATATGGATATGTATATATATATACATATACATATGTATATGTATATGTATATATGTATACATATATATATATGTATATATACATATACATATGTATACATGTATATGTATATGTATATATGTATATATATATATGTACATATATATATACATATATACATATACATATACATGTATACATATGTATATGTATATATACATATATATATATATACATATATATATATATACATATATACATATACATATACATATGTATATGTATATATATATACATATACATATACATATGTATATGTATATATATATACATATACATATGTATATATATATATATGTATATATACATATACATATGTATACATATGTATATATATATATACATATACATATGTATACATATGTATATATATATATGTATATATATATACATACATATATATACATATATACATATATACATACATACATACATATATATATATATGTGTGTGTGTGTGTGTGTGTGTGTGTGTGTGTGTGTGTGTGTGTACATGTAATTATAATATATGGGATATTTCAATTTCATAGACACATGTCTTTTGCTTTGCATAGTAATTATAAGTAAATGGGATATTATAATTATATGTAAAAAATAAAATTGACCCATGGGATATTAAACATTTCTATAAGAAATTATAAGTAAACATTGCCAAGGTATGTGATATTATATCGAATCTCCTCTCCTGCACGTGCCAATGGTCTTTTGCTTTACCTTGCGGGAATGAAGTTTTTCAAAGTCTTTTGCTTTGTAGAGTAATTTTAAATTGAAATTGACCTATGGGATATTATAATTATATGTAAATGGGATATTTCAATTACATAGACATGAATTTTTCTTTGCATGGTAATTATAATTAAATGAGATATTATATGGGATTTAATTATAATATCCCATATAATGCCTAACATAGGCCCCGATGAGAATGCTGTACCCATGACTAAATTAAAATTGACCAATGGGATATTAAACACTTTCATATGAAGTTATAAGTAAACATTGCCAAGATATGGGATATTATACATTTCTATGTAATTATATGTAAAAATCAAAATTGACTATGGGATATTAAACATTTCTATATGTAATTAGAGAATTTGTGATCCGAATGAACATTGCCAAGCTATGTTGAATATATGTTTTCCACTATTTGACCAATATAAGTAATGTATGAAAAATATGGTAACATAGACAAGGCAGTGAACTGTCAGAAAAAATGCCTTAAAGAAATGTGGTCTCATGGTGATGGAATGCAATGATGGTGATAGAATGCCATGACAGTCAAATTACTATGGATTGTCATGCCATTCCATCACCACAAGAACACATTTCTTTGAGACATTTTTCAAACAGTTCGCTGCCTTGTCTATGAAAAGAAGTGAACCGTTTGATAAAATGCTTAAGGCAAACATGCATTTAGTTGTATGTACCTGATTCTAATCAGTAAATAAGTTACTTTTACCTTCCCCTAATTGTGTATTGTGTAGTGTGATGAAATGATTGATTTTTTACAGCCCTGAAGAATCCTCTGTACCATTCATTCTAGTATTTGTATAAACTATGATGACTTCATATTGTAAAAAGAAATAAATCTATTCATGTTGTCTTCTATGTAATTTTTATCATACATATCATGTGACATGTAAATCTGATTATGATTGACCTTCATACAAGATGTAAGCTAACATCAGATAAATGAATTACATATGCAGGAACCAAAACCCCTTTGACAAGGATCCTGCATAGTCTACATAAAGGCAAGGCGACAATTCTTCTCATGGATCAACATGTATAAGTCAATACACCCTATAGAAACCATTTATTATTTGCTTGCTTTCTCTTTACACCCATTTTGGAGTGGTTTAATAATAAGCCAGGTTTTAGCAACTATATTTTGTCAAAACTTTGATTTTTTTTCTCACCTAAACCACCTTGACGTCCACATGGTATAGCTCATTCCACTTTCTCGACCCTCCTATATGCTTTAAGTGACGAGGAAGACTATTTTTCTGAGTTTTTGAAACTCCAAAATTACCAGGAAAACAATTTTGCTCAGTTTTTGAAACCTCCACATTAGGAACAACTCTAATACAATTTATCAACACTTGAGGCCCCACTTGGGCTTATTCAAATTTAAATCTCAATATCAACTTTAGGGCTGACTTCTTCATCAACATTACCCTCAATGATGAATTTGGGGGAAAAGCACGAGCCATTCTTATCAATCCATGCAATGGAACTTTCACAACCCACCCTCAAATCTATTTGCAGCATTTACAAAAACTCAACAAGATATGGTGAACCATCTATTAGAACTTCTTGTCATCTCTCTCCATGTAATCCTAAAATTTATTTCTTCTCACAATAAAAATTGACCCTCTACCAACTATCTCTCTCATTTGATGGAGTGCAAGTACCACCAAATAGGTATTTGTCAGATGTGTCTTCCTCGAGTGAGGGAAATTCAAGAAGAGAAGAGGAAAACAAGGCATGTAGTAGGTCTAAAAGAGGGAGATCAACTAAAGGTCAAAATATTAGAAGAAAATCCCATAAACGCATGAAAGATTTTCTTGCTCAAGGGGGGTCATGTTCTTATAATGATGAGAGCATATGCAACATTGAGGTGCCCTTAAGGTAAACACATCTACATAAACAATGGGCACCCAAGGAACTTCCTCCAATAAACACTGATTGTTGTGTTAACAAGAGGATATATCGCATAACACCATCGTCATTACATGATGGTTTGAGTCTATTTTCCATGGACGACATAAAGATCTGTTACAACAAAGTTGTTGAATTGATGGAGTATGTCAGACCTTGTTACAATTACAAAAATTGGATGCAGCTGGTTCGATATACACAAAGTATGCGTAGGTATGCATTGTCAACAAATTATATACAACTAAAAGATAATGATCAAAGTAAAAGAGTGGCTATGTACATTGATGAAAGGCCAAAAGCAACAGGGAATATTGCAGGTTTTATAAACAGTACACGACCCGGGTCAACTAATAGGCAACCAAATTGCATATTCGAGGTGCACGATGGAAACCGTGTATTCGTATATGCGATAAAATCAATAAGTGCAGGGGAAGAGCTGCTAATCAATTACAATTTGAATCACATAGATACAAACAAAGTTACTATCATGGGGGCGGTATATACTATATACCATTTAAACCAACCTCCAATTAATGACTCCAATATACCATTTTATTATTAAGTTTTTTTGGTAAGTCTATTGGTTTCATTTTGCTAATGTTTTTTTATATTTAATTTTTTGTCATAGTGCGACATTGATCTGACACATAGCACAGAACAAGATGTAGCTCCGGGCACTTCTATCCAGCAGGTAAACCTCATTGTAATTGTACAAATTAGATACAAGCAAAATATTATATTATTATATTCTTTTCTTTTGGGTTTTGGATTAATTTTGATAATGTTACTAATATTCTTGTCACAAATGGATGTTCGGGGAAAGGTACCTCCAATAGCTGAGAACATTGATACAAAGGTGGACTCACTATTATGTGATGATGACATCACATATTCCACAAAACCTACTGAAATAATAAGAAAGATGCAAAATAAATTAATAAAGAAATTCTTAAATTGTTATTCATAGTCCCTCAAATTGATGAGATAAAGAGGGTGAAACAATTGATAGAGAGAGCACAAAACTTGCAAGTAAAAAATCATGAAATCTTTAATTATAACATAAGTTCATTCATGGTTTATATTTTATACTCTTTTATGTCATGAACTAAAATATGTATGTGTTATTTTTTACAGGAATTTTTGCGTCCTCATGAAGCTGGTGGCCATGATTAGGGTACTCCAAGTAGTTCAGGTGATGGCCATATTCTGTGCATACACTAACTCATATTTTTACATGTTCCTATCCTTCCGTTAATGTGTTATTGCTCATATATTTAATGTATTGTATATTTAATGTATTATTCTTCAGGTCCTATCCATGTTCCTGTGCATACACCACCTCATTTGACCCCATCATCCGCACCTACATTACTAACTGTAATGTCGACAACATGCAACATACATGCATCAAGTATTGCACCGACCTATGCAACATGACATGTACTTGGGGATGCAGAGGCATGAACTAGTGGTGATATTTTAGTAGCATTTCCCGAATCTTCTCGTATTACTAGTATGGGAATGTTTCTGGTCACATTTGTGGTGACCGATTATTTTGTTCCCATAAAGATAGAGAACTTTCCAGGTACTTTAAAATTATTATTATATATAGTCCAATTGTAATTTACTTATTGATCACTCATTTTGGACTAATGATCCCATGATTTTTTTGTAGACAATGATGTTTTTTATAAAAATATAAATGATATTACATTCAAGATTTTTGGACCTACCATACGTACACGATGGAATGCCCAATATCAATAATTAAAAGATGAACTCATAAACCGTTTGGACGTGTTGTTCAGAAATGACACATTCAACAAAACCAAGGTCCTTTAGAAAGCTAACACATATCTAAAGTATGTGAGGGACCAATATAGGACACATTTAGATAAGAAAAAAAAGCACGAGCATCCCCCCATGATTCCAGAGAGGGAGTGGAAGGACCCGGTTTCAGATGGAAAGGAGAAAGATGAAAAGAGAAAAGGCATACACCATCGGGTGAAGGAAGGTATGTGATACTATTAACAATGTAATTATGCACTAATTACTCTTTATATTTACATAATTTAACATATTTCAAAATTTTCATAGGCTGCCTGACACATCGAAGGCAACTAATACAAGACTAGAAAAGCATGGGCAACACAAACTTGGCTCTGGTGGTTATATGAAAGTTGCCACACGAATTGTAAGTATCAATAAATGAAATATCGCATCGAAATAATAAATTGAAAATAATTTTTTTCATCAAACAATAGAAGAAAAATTCATGATATTAAGCAAAAATGCAAGGCTCTAGATTCAATAGTGCACCCACAGAAGATGACATGAAAATTGCCTTCCAGCAAGGCTATGGAGCCATGGTTGAATGCCTAAGAGAATTGAGTGGGCAAACACAATATTCCGATGCATCTATCACATAGGTAAATAAACTAAATGAAAATGATTTAAAATTGAATACTTGAGCAATAATCTATTCAATGTTAATTTCCAACATAAAGTGACTATATTTGTTTTAAATAAGCAAACAATGATAACAATGCACATGACATTGGAATGCAACTTGCTAAGGGTGGAATAGAACCTGCACATGATGAAGGTTGTGGTGTGCATCCTAGTACTGGAGGTATTCATGTGCTATACAATTTTTTTAATGTAATTATAACTACAATTAAACGTCTTCAATTGAAAATTGGTGTTGTAATTAATGTAACCTTTTTTGTTTTTATTTTAGAGCATGTAGAGCATGGTGAACAAGTTGAGCATGATCAGGGCAGACAACATCAGGAATGTGATGTGCCCCCATCAGGTAAAGAGGACCAATGTTATTCCTTTAAGCAAATTTAATTGCAATCAGTGTATTGATTAATGTAACCTTTCATGTTTCAACTCCAGAGGATTTAGAGGGTGTTCAACATGTTGAGGATGAGACTAGACAAAAGGATCAAGAAGATGATGTGGTTCCATCAGGTAAAGAGCACCCCAGTAATGTTCTTTTAATTAATGAAATACTTGTAACAATAATAAAAAATGTTATGAATTTAACCCATTTATTTGTTATTGCAGTGGACCCCCCTTTGCATAGGCGTCCTTGTTATGAGTACAAGACTAGGCATACATTAAGATCACGAGCAGAGGGCACAACAACCGAAGAGGGGAAAAATGATGAAGAAAATGATGCTCCACTTAGCTTTAAAAAAAAAACAAAAAAGCAAATGATTGTAATCGTATTATTTGTTAATGAATGAATTTTATGTGTTAATGAATGTTAATGAATGATATGTGTTTATGAATGTTTTTGAATGTTATGTGTTAATTAATGTTATGTGTTAATGAATGCTATGTGATAATGAATGAATGTTATATTTTATTAATGGAAGAAATAATGTTATATGTTAACGTAGAATTTAGAGTGATGTTAGGGGGGGAAGGGAGGGGCCAAATGAGCTTCCACCTTCACGTGGCTGGTCCTGTTAAGTAGAGTATTAAACTATTCTTGAAACAAAGAGAAGCTCAATAAGGTAACATACTTTTTAATATTTCATTATGCTCCACTGTTAATCTTATTGAATAATATGTATTGAATCTTAATTGCAAGGTCCAATAGAGCCAACACGAAAAACAAAACAAGAAGTTACTTAGTGGAGACCATCATAGGTAAGGTCCTTGATTAAGATTTTATTGTTTATATTCATATTGCTGATTACATAGGCAAATATTCATTTAACTTTTTAAAAGGGCAATCACCAAATACACCAAATAGTTGTCTAAGTCTGAGATCAAAGATTAGCTAAGTCTATTAAGTAGCTAAGACAAAGATTTATCAGTCTAAGATCCAACTATTGTGAGGAATTTAGTAAAAGTGAAAGCCATTTTGAAGTGGTCCATGACTTTCATTGTGATTGAGGCAAGGAGTTTTGATGCAGAGTCACAGGGAAACTTGGTAGAATACCCAATCCCAACACACATGTACACACTCTCCAAGGGACTTACTCACTCAATTTACACTTATCAAATGAATCAACAAGTCATTGGTTGATAACACATGCTTTCAATGTGACCTTCCTTCCTATAGCTCTAATTCCCAACAGGTTATACATACCCTTACAAAGGCAATACACCAACAATATGGCACAGACCCAAACCACCCATACACAATGCCTTATTACATCCTATGAGACATGATTCAAGCATTGGAAGTGATTCTTAAACTTCCTAATATCCTTGTTCTTCATAAATGCTTCACAATCCTACTAGCCCTAGGTTTTTCAGTTTTTGGGCAATAACTCACAATTCTCCCAAAACACCAAGCAAAAAAATGACAGATTAGGATACCCTTTTGAGCCTTCTACAACATATGTCAAAATTAGATAGGGTTATTTTGGACTGGTTAGCTTGACCAACACCTGTCCTAATTAGGTAAGAGCCACAATTAGGCCTATTTAACAAAGCAACCCCTCTTCAAACTACTCACAAAAAACTTATCTCCACTTGAGACACTCATGGTTAGTGTCAAAACTACCAATTTCATAAAAAATTTTCATGTGTGATGTTTTGGAAATCATCCAACTTCATCACCTATCTTCAATTGCTTGCCATTCCTCCTAATGCCAAGCAATTCAATGCATTTTTCCTTCTTCAACCATCACAAAAACCTCCATCAATCCTTCCATGCTATAATACACTAGTTGGCCCAAAATCCCCTTGAGTTTCATGAATTTTGACTCTCAGGAATGTTGAGAACCAACCAATGTAAATGAAACCCTCGGTAGGGTTTTCACAATATTCCTTCATGTTTTTTTGCTCAGATCTCTCCTATACTCTTGAGGTTGCTTCTTGAATCTTTTGTTCATGGATACCTCAAATTTTATGATGAAAACTATTAGAGGCCAATCTTTATAATACCATTGTTGCATACTTTTATTTGAGGAAACCTATGACTATGCCTTCTACTATTATATCATTGCTTTTTGATCTTGTACATGGTCCCTTTTGTCATATGACCTCTGTGTTTATAGCTTACTTGCACTATGAGATATACTATTTATGAATGCAATCTTAATGTATGTTTTATATGACTGTATGCGAATCATGTGCCCTTATTGATGATGTGTTTTGGTAGAAAGGCTGTATATCAAATTTCTAGCTTTGCTAATGCTTTTATGACTGCATTATGCTCAGGAAGGCAGTAAAAATTCTTGATATTATTGAGAGGATTGTCTTGTCCATTAGCTGCTCTTATGTTGGCTGTAGATGCACTCCTTTGGACTATCATAACTATGTCTTCTATCTTTTCCTGAGTACATTACCAATTATGCTCTGAGGACTGAAATCACTGTACCTGTCTTTGTGAGTCCTCTCTGATCAAACTAGTCCTACAACATACATGTGAGATTTCCTTGTTTATTGTTTGGAAATTTTGTTGCTGACATGGTTTTTTCTTCAATCTATGAAGTAGCTGGGATCAAATAGTTGCCTAAGTCTGAGATTAAAGATAGCTAAGTCTATGAAGTAGCTGGGATCAAAATTTATTAGACAAAGGTCAAACCATCGTTAGGAATTTAGTAAAAGTGGAAGCCATTTTGAAGTGATCCAAGACTTTCATTGTCATTGAGGTAAGGAGTTTAACCCATGAATTGTAGAAAATAGATATTTGTTATTCATATTGCTGATTACATAGGCAAATATTCATTTAACTTTTTAAAAGGGCAGTCACCAAATACAACAAATAGTTGCCTAAGTCTGAGATCAAAGATAGCTAAGTCTATGAAGTAGCTGGGATCAAAATTTATTAGATAGAGACCCAACCATCGTTAGGAATTTAGTTAAAGTGGAAACCATTTTGAAGTGATCCAAGACTTTCATTGTCATTGAGACAAGGAGTTTAACCCCCAAATTGTAGAAAATAGATTTTTGTTATTTATATTCATATTGTTGATTACATAGGCAAATATTCATTTAACTTTTTAAAAGGGCAGTCATCAAATACAAAAAATAGTTGCCTAAGTCTAAGATCAAAGATATCTAAGTTTATGAAGTAGTTGAGATCCAACCATCGTTAGGAATTCAGTAAAAGTGGAAGCCATTTTGAAGTGATCCAAGACTTTCATTGTCATTGAGGTAAGGAGTTATATAGGGGTAGTTCAATATTTGAGAAAGCTTATCAAATCATATTGCATAGTTGTAATACTTTATATTCCCTTATGGCACTTATTGTGTCCATGTTATATGGGGGTAGAATGTATGTTTTTTAAATTTTAAATATTGCCTGTTCATCAGAATTCTGATGGAAATGCCTAACATAGACCCCGACGAGAGTGTTGACCTATAATTTTTTTTTTCGTTGCATGTACAACATTCTCGTCCAAGCTTACTTACATTTGTCATCAAAATTCTGACGTTATTGTTGATATGTGGTGACTGATCAGGAAAGTACTATACACTCATCATGTATCCTCGCTGAGGAAATTTTTTTTGGCATTTTTTTTGTTGAAAAAACTGACGTTGTAAGAAAACCTTGAAAATAACTGACTTTGAGTGTTTCCCTAAAAATCGCTTATTGTAAGTGGCTGGAATGTAAAGGCATGGTAATGATATTGTACTGATTTACTGGATAATAAGAAAATATTGGACAACTGTGTTTGGTAGATGTAGCCCATCTTGGGTGAACCACATTAAATCTCCGTGTTATGAATTTTTTCTTCATCTTTTGTGTTTGTATTTGCATATAATTGTTAATTTGTATTTGCTCTCGATCTACCTAAACCCTAACAGTTATCTCCATCATTTTTTGATGGGAATGCTGTAGGGTATGTGCACAAAGATGGTGGTCAAAAAAGTGGACACCACCTAAAAAAAACATGAAAAAATAAGCAACGATACACGATATTAAAAATTTCAATCACCGCATATGTGCTTAGGTTCATTGTCCCTGAGCCTAAAAAAAGATACCACGTAATCAGTGTTTCTAGGAAAGTGAGCGCATGCACAGTGTTTTTAGGAAAGTGAGCGCGTACATGATTTTAAGTCCTAAAAAACCACGTACGTGGTACCTGTCAATTTTTATTTTTTAAAAAATGACTGGGTCTTATTTTCCCCATGATCATGGCGTTTTTTCCTCTATTTTCCCCACGAAACCGTGAACGAGCTAGCACATTTCTCCACCAAACACTATGGATCAAGGTTAGTTTTGCTTAATTTTTGTCTTTCTTTCTCATTTATTCAATTTTTTTTTACATTTTGAATTTAATTTCATTTATTTTGATTAGGTTTTTTAATTTTTTGTTTCAAAAACCAGATTCTAATAATCCACAACAATAACAACAAGATGCCTCCTAAAAACCCTGAACAAAACCCACAAGATACACCTCCAGATCCTCCTTTTGACCGTACACTCAAAACATAAGAGCAATTGATTAATCAATTAGGGAATAACACGTCTAAAATAAATAGTCCGATTAATAAATTGAAAACATCTGAGCTTGAGCATCATAAATCCCTCGCCACTAGCCAATAAACATTAGCTAGTGGTGCCACAACCATTTCCACACAAATTAAAAAATGGGGAAACTTTAGGGATATGTGTCATCAATACTATGCTAGTGGGTTATCATGCGAGGGAGTGAAAAACAAAAATATTAGTAAACAACAAATATGTGCCCTTTTTGTTGATTCTAAAAATGGTAAGTTGTTACCTCTTAATGCAAAGAGGTTTCCCATACATTGGTTGTATCAATGTGCAGATGAAGAAATTTTTTTGGTAGAGGTGGTGGATGGTCTTTGATGATCCACCTTGTAATAATTATGAGGTGCCATTGTATTTTTTGAGAAAAGTATACTATGAGTTTGTCCTTAATGTGGGGCCAAACTATTTTGACATGAGAGAGTTCCATGGTAGAGGTGGTGGCTGTGCCCACAATAGACCTAGAGCCCGTAGGCGATTAGCCTCGGAGAGTCGCTGCCACCTAGCACCCAAACCCAAGGTGCATTAGGCTATCCCAGTAGAGCTGAAAGAGTCGATGGAGCTATAGACTCTTCAAGTGACCACAACATTGACTAGTGCCATCATCCAACATGGGACACAGTTAGCACACTCTCTTGTACTCGATGATGAACCATTAGTTTCTCCAGGTGGTGACATAGAGCCCATTCAACATATGTGTGTCAGTGGCTTGGGGATATGCATTATGACGGATGCTGAGGCTGTTGCAGATGGATCCACATCTCATTCGTGAATGATTTGCGGGAGTAGATGTTAGACCTGCATGATTGAGGATGTGGCACTGAGAGACAAATTGGTAGACATATTATTTGGCCATCGGTCGTAGACACAGGTGTGTTGATTTGAATTCATAGCATTTTATTTCTTAGTCACTTTAAATTTGTAATTACAAAAATGAATTTTCATTTATACATTAATTTAAATTGATACAAATAATATGCATTTCAGGATGCAGTAATGGTATCTCATACTCTTTCCATAGTTACTACAGCTGCATTTTAGGATGCAACAATGGTATCCCATACTCCTCCCGTAGTTACTACAACTGCAACTTTGACACCTGAGGTATAAAATTTGTAACATGTTAAAATAGAATAGTATACTTTGAATTCAAAAAAATTACAAGATATACTAACTATCTGTAATGCTTGGTCCAATTTTTTGTTTGTAGGTGTTGACAGGGGACCAAATGTCCCAGATTCATGACATCACAATCTCAACGATTGATTTTGGCCTATAAGGCTATACGGTACCATATTTTGTACAACCTTTTTTATGTATTGTTTTGATGGAATATGCAAGTCATTTCATTTTAGATTTTTAAAATTATGTTTAGTATATTATCTGTACTAATATCTCATGTTAATTTTATTTTTTTAAGGTACCCCCTCCATGTTTAGGCCTCGTCCTCAGCAAAAGAATTCCTTGAAGATGCCAAAATGTGGGAAGTAGGTAATTGCACACATTTTTAGGTTTACAATTGTTTGAAAATGTTGAAATTGTCTTAGTTGGGATTTGTAGATTGATTAGTGTTTTTTGTCTATTTTACATGTACAACGACCATTGAGCTATGTGGATTTGTTGAATGCACCTGATTTGCTTGTGTATTGAGAGAGGGCGAAGGTATGTATCTATACTTTATTTTCTTGATTTCATGATTATATGCACATGTCCATGTGAACTTGTGATAAATTATAATCTTATAATTTTTTCATACAGGAAATATCCATAGTTGCTTCATCAATGGTGAGCCCTCCTCCGTGCACTGGAGAAGCATCTCAGGATCCAATACACTTTTGTTTGATATATTATATTAATTGTTTTTAACCTACAATACTTATCATTATATTAATTGTATTTAATCTTTAATCATTTTTTGTATAAGTAATAGCGACAGTTTCTCCATCGATGGTGAGCCATCCTCAGTCCATTGGAGAAGCATCCCAGGCACTGGTACATCATTGTTCTCTATATTATAAATTTTAAGTGTTTTTGATGTATTTATGTTAGCACACTATATTAATTGTACATTTAATCTACAACAGCCCCCTTAGCGGTTCGGCCATAATGTGGATCCTTTTAAGTTTGTCTTCAAGAAAAATCCTAAGACTGACAAGGAGAGGAGAGCAAAGACATTAGATCCGAGATAAGCCTATGAGGTAATCTACATTTCAATTGCAAAGAAATTATAGTTAAATGCATAGTTATGTTGTTAATTGTGAACTATTTTCTACAAAAGAATTCTAACTTGACTTTTGAATTGTGGTTTTGCAACCATCTATAGAGTCGCGTACTGCATCGAAGAGGCTCAATTTTGATGATCCACCACAAGTTTAGGATCATATAGTGTTAGTTGTGGTCATAGAATGACCAATACATGTAGATACATTCTACATTTTGTTATTGTATATCGATTTGGACATGGCATATGCCACATTTTTGAAATACTTGTATTGACTTGGCAGACATGCCTTTTTTTGATATATATAATGTTGATATTTGATCCAATAAATGTGTACTTAGTTCATTATTATGTATTCATTGTATTTTGTGGCTGCCCTTTTATAATGTTAATTGATCATTTGCCTATGTAATCAACAATATGAATGTAAACAACAAAAATCTATGATATAAAATATTGCAATCGTTGAATATGATTTGATAAAATTTCTAAAATGTTGAATTAACCCTTCAAAACTCTTTGTATCCAGTTCATTATTGTGTATTCATTGTATTTGGTGGCTGCCCTTTTATAAATTTAAATGAATATTTGCCTATGTAATCAACAATATGAATATAAACAACAAAAATTGATAATATGAATATAAAGAACAATATGTGTGTGGTGCAAGAGCACCCTCATGCTTGCAATGGTCAAATTTTGGTTCTCGTGTTTGGGGTCATTTAGATCAAAGATGTAAATGTTGCTCAATTATTGTCAAAGTTGCTCAATTATCATCAAAGTTGTCAAAGTTGTCAAAGTTTGGCTTCATTTGGATAAAAGATGTAAAATTTGCTCAGTTGTTGTCAAAGTTGCAAGATATGCTAGAATTGATTTGGTTCATCATGTGCACAAACTGACGCCATGAGTATGTCTGGGTGGGCAGGTTTACACAAGGCATAATATTCTCGTGCATCCCAAAGTGTTAGAACATCGAGAGTCATACCCTACCAGCGTGATCTCTCAAGTGCTCTGAGTCCAAAAAATTGTCAAACTTTGATAGAATATTTCTTCCAATCCAGGACACATATGATTGATCCACTTAAACCTGTGGGGTTGCGTGAGGCTCCTCTACAATGACCTATCTTAGTTTTTGATGACTCAAAGCCATTTTCAATTGGTAGCATTTTTTCACTTGCTACAAAAACCATCAGTTGCATGCAATGCAAAGTTGCAAGATAGGTTATAATTGGTTCAGTTTGTCCTGTGCACAAACTGACATCACAAGTGTGTTTGGGTGGGCATGTTTACACTAGAAATTCTCCTCTCATGCATCCCAAAGTGTCAGAACATCGAGAGTCATACCCTACCGACACAATCTCTCAAGTGCCCTGAGTCCAAAAAAATGTCAAACTTTGATGAACTATTTCTTCCAATCCAGGACACATATGATTGATCTGTTTGAACCTGTGGGGTCATGTGAGGCTCCTATACAATGGCCTATCTTAGTTTCTGATGACTCAAAGCTATTTTCAATTGGTAGCATTTTTTCGCATGTTGCAAAAACCATTAGTTGTATGCAATGCAAAGTTGCAAGATAGGATAGAATTGATTTGGTTCGTCCTGTGCATAAAAAAATGTCATGAGTGGGTTTGAGTGGGTGGGTTTATGCTAGGAATGCTCCTCTCATGCATCCCAAAGCACCAGAACGTTGAGAATCATACCCTACCGACGTGATCTTTCAAGTGCCTTGAGTCCAAAAAATTATCAAACTTTGACAGACTGTTTCTTCCAGTCCAGGACACATATGACTGATTCGTTTGAACTTGTGGGGTCACGTGAGGCTCCTCTACAATGACCTATATCAGTTTCTGATGACTTAGAGCCATGTTCAATTGGTAGCATTTTTTTGCCTGCTACAAAAAACTATCAGTTGCATGCAATGCAAAGTTGCAAGATAGGCTAGAATTGATTCGGTTAGTCCTATGCACAAACTGACATCACAAGTGCATCTAGGTGAGCAGGTTTATGCTAGGCATGCTTCGCTTGTGCATCCCAAAGTGCTAGAACATTGTGAGTCACACCCTATCGACGTGATCTCTCAAGTGCCCTGAGTCCAAAAAATTATCAAACTTTGACGAACTATTTCTTCCAATCCAGGACATATATGATCATTCTGTTTAAACCTATGGGGTTGTGTGAGACTCCTCTACAATTTCTTGTCTCAGTTTCTGACGAATCAGAGCCATTTTCAATTGGTAGCATTTTTTCGCTTGTTGCAAAAACCATCAGTTGCATGCAGCACAAAGTTACAAGATAGGCTAGAATTGATTCGGTTTATCCCATGCACAAACCAACATCACAAGCATGTCTAGGTGGGAAGGTTTACGCTAGGCATGCTCCTCTTGTACATCCCAAAGTGCCAAAATGTTGAGAGTCATACCCTATTGTCGTGATCTCTCAAATGCCCTGAGTCCAAAAAATTATCAAACTTTGATGGACTATTTATTCCAATCCAAGACATATATGATTGATCCGTTTGAACCTATGGGGTCATGTGAGGCTCCTCTACAATGTCCTATCTCGATTTCTGACGAATCGAAGCCATTTTTAATTGGTAGCATTTTTTTGCCTGCTGCAAAAAGCGTTAGTTGCATGCAATGCAAAGTTACAAGATAGGCTAGAATTGATTCGGTTTGTCCCGTGCACAAACTGACATCATGAGCACATCTGGGTGGGGAGGTTTATGCTAGGCATTCTCCTCTTGTGCATCCCAAAGGGCCTAAATGTTGAGAGTCATATCCTACTGATGTGATCTCTAAAGAGCCTTGAGTCCAAAAATTTGTCAAACTTTGACAGACTGTTTCTTCCAATCCAGGACACATATGATTGATCCATTTGAACCTGTGGGATCGTGTAAGGCTCCTCTATAATGGCCAATCTTAGTTTTTGATGACTCAGAGCTATTTTCAATTGGTAGCATTTTTTTGCCTGCTGCAAAACCGTCAGTTGCATGCAATGCAAAGTTACAAGATAGGCTAGAATCGATTTGATTCGTCCTGTGCACAAACTGACGTCACATGCGTGTTCAGGTGAGAAATTTTACATTAGGAACACTCCTCTCATGCATCCCAAAGCACCATAACATCGAGAGTCATAACCTACTAGCGCGATCTCTCCAGTGCCTTGAGGCCAAAAAATTATCAAACTTTGAGGGACTGTTTCTTCCAATCCAAGATAAATATGATCAATCTGTTTGAACTTGTGGGGTCATGTGAGGCTCCTCTACAATGGCCCATCTCAGTTTTTGATGAATTAGAGCCATTTTCAATTGGTAGCATTTTTTTGACTACTGCAAAAACCATCAGTTGCATGCAATGCAAAGTCGCAAGATAGGCTAGAATTGATTCGGTTCGTCCTATGCACAAACCGACATCACGAGCGCATTCAAGTGGGAAGGTTAATGCTAGGATTTCTCCTCTCATGCATCCCAAAGAATCAAAACATCAAGAGTCATACCTTACCGATGCGATCTCTCAAGTGTCTCGAGTCCAAAAAATTATCAAACTTTAACGGACCGTTTCTTCCAATCCAGGATACATATGATTGATTCATTTGAACCCGTGGGGTCATGTGAGGATCCTCTACCATGGCCTATCTTAGTTTATGATGAATCAAAGCCATTTTCAATTGGTATCATTTTTTCATCTGCTGCAAAAACCATCAGTTGCATGCAATGCAAAGTTGCAAGATAGGCTAGATTTGATTCGGTTTGTCCTGTGCAGAAACCAACATCACGAGCATGTCCAGGTGGGAAGGTTTATGCTATGCATGCTCCTCTTGTTCATCCCAAAGCATTGAAACCTCAAGAGTCATACCTTATCAGCACGATCTCTCAAATGCCCCAAGTCCTAAAAATTGTCAAACTTTGATAGATTGTTTCTTCCAATCCAAGACACATATGATCAATCTATTTGAACCTGTGGGGTCATGTGAGACTCCTCTATAATGGCCTATCTCAGTTTATCATGACTCTGAGCTGTAGGGTCATAAAATTACACCCCTTGCAGTTTTGACCATGTTTTAGGCCATTTACCTTGGAGAAATCATATCCTATAATTGATTGGGACCCATCTATGCTTCCACCATGGAACATGGCCTCATTTCCACACTTTGCAACTTGTTTAGACCCTATTTTGGGCCCCGATAATGGGCAGGACCATGGTGTGGCACCCTGGTCCTCCTTAGGACCATGGCGTGGCACCATAGTCCTCTTTAGGACCATGGCATGGCACCCTAGTCCTCCTTAGGAAAGGGGTGCCACACCCTTGTCCTCCCTCTTTGTGTGGCCCCAAAATGGGTCCTTCTAACCCTTGGACCTAATTTTCTTCTTGGGGACTTAAATCCTTTGATGTCGGTCTTTAGTGAGATGAAATTAATTCTCCTAGGAAAGTATAAAAGGGGATCTAGTCCTCTCATTAGGGATAAGGATAATAAGAGAAATTCAAGCGAAAAGTCTTCATCAAGCATTCAAGTCTTCAAGAATCCATCAAGTTCTCTTCTTCATGTGTCCTCTTCATTCATCCATTGGAGCAGCATTACAACATTCATTTGCAAGCATGTGTGTGTTAGGGTTTTGTCATGTTACATGCCATTTCAAGCAACACTTGTGATTACATTCAAGAAGCAAAGCAATCATCATCAACAAATTGGAGATCTACAAGGTATACACTTCCATTTTTTACATTTCAGCATTTGCAATTACTTTCTTTCAAGGTTGATTCCTCAACTAGGGTTTGAATGAGGTGAATCCCTATTCACAACCATTCTCCCCTTCTTTTATATATGTAGGTTGCAGGTGCACAACTATATTTTCAGATTTGGACTCTATTTATAGAGGCAGAAAAACCCTTTTCATTTCACGGATTTTTCGGAGGACCATGTACACTTTCACCACGGTCCTGACAAGTTTTCTCCAAATTTGCAGGGAAGATCTGTATCAGTCTAATTAGCTTAGATCTAAAGTTACAACGTGACCCCGAACCGGTAGCTCCTTATTTCACTCATTTTCTCTTTGTTTTCCACATAATCAACAAGTCAACTTTCCAATTTACAAAAGAGGGCAAATCACACTTCAACCCTTGCAATCCACTTGGAATTCACATCTTTGTCTCTCTTGGATTTGGATCTAGTGAATTCAAGCCCCTCTTTTGAATGTAAAGTTCTCCCAAGTGAAAAACCATCCTAGTGACTTCCTTTCTCTCTCCTAGGTGGGGAGTCACTAGGGTTCAATTTTTCCACATTACATTTTGGTGAACCTAACGCCTTACACATTAATTCTGATTTCTCATTATTAGATCTGATTAATTGCAATTTGGATTTAAAATTTTCATTTCCAAGTTTCATCTATTTGCCAGTTTTAGAGGCTAATTGCATAAAACCCCTAATTTTTCATATTGAGCAAATTAAGCTTGTGAAGTGCAACTTTTTAATTGTTTGTTTTAGATCTGATTTTCATCTCAAAATTGCAATTCAAATCTGCCTTTTTATTCTAAAAATTCAGTGGTTAAATAATAAAACCCTAATTTTTAAGATCTTTCTATTTTTGACCTTTGACTGCAAATTTGACCGATCTAGACATCCCCAAATCAACTATTTTTTTGGATTCTACAATAATATCATAATACCTATCATCCCTAAAAAATTTTAAAAAAGTTGGTTGGACCGTGTGCACTTTTGCCACAGTCCTTGACTTTTTTCCCAAAATTTTGGGAGATTGTTATGATTGTATTTAATAACCTAAATCTAGAAGATTGGCTAATTTTGTCGATTTTTTATCCCTCTAAACTCGAAAATACCTCCAAAATTCAAAATTTCAAATTTCAAGAAATTTTTTAAAATTAAGAGGTTAATTATAATCTGCCCCGATTTTAAAAATTCCGTTTTTGTTAATTTTAAAATTAAGTGGTATCCCCTTGGCCCTAATTTTAAAATCCCAATTTCCTTTGATTTATTATAAAATTATTTTGGAAATTGTGTCATTTTCTCCCTCAAACAAAGTTCAAATTGTTTAATCATTATTTTATTAAATTTTGCATTATTCAATTTTTGTAAGCTTTGTTCCCATAATTCAAAATTCAAATTTCAAATTTGCAATTCAAATTCCATTTTCCCTCCTTTATTCAATTTTCTATGAATGTATGGGGTAAACATTATTAAATGACAAATGAGTTTCTTGTTTGATCATAAGTGCGTATGGAGTTCTTACCTTATTTTGCTAATTCAATTTTGAATTACATTAAAGATATTCATGATGTTCCCTTTCATGCATATGATGATAATTTAGTTCTCCCTTCCATTCATAGCTATGATTTAACCTCTCCCAAAATTGATCTCATTAATGAGGGAACATTGGTGCAAAAAGGGAATATGGAAACTTTTTTCAAAGATCTCCCTCCTAAAGATGAATCTTTGGAGAATTGTGTTTCTTCTTCTCCTAAAAAGTACCTCCCTCATAAGGATTATTTGGTGCAAGAGGATGATATTATGGCTACTTATCCTAGTGATACCATACCTTCTTTTCATGATCTTCCCTCTAGGGATGAAGCATTCATTACATATGATAGTCCCTTTCCTAATCATAAAGATGCCTTAGAATAAGAAGATGAAATTATTAGCAATTTTCTTGATTCTCTTCTTTCTCAAGATGTATCCTTAGAAAAAAAAGAACCTAGTCAAGTCAATACCATTCATGCTTCTAGTTATGAGACTCCTAGACCTAAAAAACCTCCTAATATCCTAAAATTTTCAAAATACATATGTGAAAGAGATGTTATGGAGAGACAACTAGAACAAAAATATGGTTCCAAAATACATCAAATATTCAATGCTTGTGTCAAAAAGAAAGATCTTGATATTCTTCTCACTTCTCTTTCTTCCCCCTCTCACCCTAAGAATGACACTGATAAGAATCTTGTTGAGAATCTCCATGGTATCTTAGCAAATATCTCCCTTTGGGACTTGATTCAAACTTCCCCTTCATACCATACATTTATCCAAGAAGCCTTTGATAAAGTGGTTCCTCATCATTCTTCTAAACCAAATGATATCACATTCTCACAAGATGAATTGCCTTCTATGGAGGTTAAAAATAGAGATGATCCCCTTATGATTACTTCTTGAATTTATGAACAAAAGATAAGAGGTACTTTAGTTGATAATGGGTTAGGTCTTAACATTTTTTTGTGTTGACTTATTAGATAAGATAATTTGGGATTATTCTTCTATTCAACCCGATCATCTTTGTGTGCGTGGCTTTGATAATGTTCCTAGAGAGTCGCTTGGTATAGTCATATTACCTATTAAAGTAGGGCCCATGACTTACTACTCCTATTCATGTCATTCCCAACCATCTTAATTATAACCTTCTTCTAGGTAGACCATGGATTCATGCTATGAAAGCAATCCCTTCTACCCTTCATCGCACCGTCAAATTCATATTTAACAATGAACTTCACTCAATAAAGGCTGATTCTAGTCCTTATAATTTCACTTGTGATGAAGTGGGATATATTCCCCCCTTTAGTAATATGATTCCTTCAGTAACACCATCTCTTATCAACGATGCTTCTAAAAAAAGAACTTGGGGTACAAGAAACTTTACACCCTCCTCCAATGGATATAGGACCCCTAAATCTAAGATTGAAGCCTTCATGAAGCCTTTTGTGTCTTTCATCCAAGCTTCTAAACCAATTTCCACTTCTCTTAACACATGTCTTGATAAGAGAAAATACAATGGATGAGTTCTAAGATGTGTGCAACAAAGTCTTCTCCATTGTCTTGTAAATCCACACCTTCTCATTCTAATTTTGAGTTATAACAAGAAAATGTGTTGACCGATCTTCTAAATTCCAACTTAATATCTCCTCTTTGTCCTAAACAAAGAAGAAAACACAAACAACATTCTTAAAATTCTTCTTTTTGTAAATATCATCAAATCCATGGCCATTCTACTAATGAGTGTCAAGCTTAAAAAATAAAAATACATTATTTCATCGATTTAGGCATCATAGAAATAACATCTAACAATGAATGGCATGTTCATCATGATAATTTAAAATAACATTCAAGTACCTATTATGTTGCTCCTCACTATGTGACCTTGTTAGCATACTTCTTGGGGGCTCTTTATCATTCATGGTGGTACAATTTCAGGTGCAATCATACTTAGTGAGCAACATAATATTCTATTTATTCTTTCCTCTATGCTTGTGAGGAAAGAATATTCCCTTTCTTCTTTCTCAAGTTTCACTATTTTCTTTATGGAGTGCATTATTCATAAACTTGATGTCCTTTCTTTCATGGAGCTTTCCTTCATGCTTCAGTGAGTGGGATCTTCTCCTTGCTTGAAACGGTACGTCTATTATAAATAATCTCTCCTCAAAGAACTTTTGTGAACCTTATTCTTCTCCTTTCTCTCTCTTTGAAAATTACCTCTTCTATTGTGTTATTCATAACTTGATGTCCTTTCTTGAATGGAGTTATCCTTCATGCGAGCGCATGTTTGTTCCTTGGTTAGGATGTATTCCTTGCTTGAGATGATATGTCTTTTATGAGTAATGTCTCTCTAGAAGTTGTGTAATTATTTTCATTGTCCTACACTTTGGGGGGCAACGATCTCTCTCCCTCTCTCTTTCTCTAAGGATCCACTTTTCCCTATTGCGTGGGTGTGATTTTTATTACTTGATATCACTCCTTGTGCATAATTGTTGGTTGTTTGATCAAGGATTCTCTCTTATACAAGAGGTGTAAGTATTTGACTACAACCTCTTTCATACTTGGTAATGTAAATATATAATAAATCCACCCATCCCCCATAGGGCTAAAAGTGCGTCATCCTTCATCAAGAATCTTTTTACCCTAGTAATTGGATGAAGGATCGAATTCTTGTTCTCTCCTTTGCTTTGTTATAGAAGATGTTATATTTGTCTAAGACAAATTCTCTTGGAGGAAGATGCCTTTTTGAATAAAGATCTCTTCTCTTTCAAGGATCTCCTTTATACTTACAACAAGATATCTCTTTTCAACTATCTTATCCTTGCTTGAAGAGTATTCCCTCTTTTTCTTGGATTTATGACATTGTTGCATAGCGGATATATTATTTGTGATGAAGGTAGGTATCCTTGTTCTACTTTCCTTAAGATATCAACATCAACCTATGTTGACATCTTAAGGGGAGGGGGGGCACCCACACTTCACTTTTGTACTATACTTCTCTTGTGCATTGTATAGTGGGACATTCTTGGAACCAAAGCACAAAATTTTAGAGAAAGATGTCATCACTTTTCTTTTGTATAGTGGGTCATTCTTGGAACCAGAGCATGAACTCTTAGAGCGAGATGATGTCACTTTTCTCTTATGCGAGGCAATTATTCTCAGAACCAGAGTACAGACTCTTAGAGTGGGATGACACACCTTTCTTGACACTTTTATATAGGTTGTAGCGTACTCGGGCATAGAATCCTATGAGGCACTTCAAACCTCACTTGCACACACATGCATGAGGTTGGGTGGAACTAATGGTGTTCTACCTCTCCTCCCTTGCATAGATCACCTAGACAGACTCTGGGGGCTAGACTTCCATGTCCTTCTCTCCATGGATGACCTAGTCTTAGGGGTGAGATGTCCATGGTTTCTCTCTTCTTCTCCTTTCTTCTCATGGATCACCAAAGTGTGTATTCATGTCCCCTCTCTCCTTCCTCTCATGAACCCATAGTTTTACTATTGATGGTTCATGGATGATGTCAGCTTTTCTCTTTTATGTGATTATATGTGTTCATGAGGTGGTATATTATGTTTCAAGAATGATATTAGTTGATTGAGACATTTTCATATCGAGGTCTCTTCGACTAGTTGATTTGAGGTCTTAAGATATTAGCTTTTGTTGCATGCCTTTTTATGTACACTTGCATATTCTTGAGTGAGTTAAGATCCTAATATTTGGGGCTTGGTTCCTCGAGATTATTGATATATTATACTCCTTGTGATCTTGCTTCACATCTCTCATCTTCATCTCTCTCTTTCTTCTACTTTATCGACAGTATTGGCATAAGCCATATTCCCGCTAAAGTGGGGGCTAAATATAGTGTCATAAAATTTCACCCCTTACAATTTTGACCATGTTTTAGGCCCTTTACCTTGGATAAATCATCTCCTATGCTTGATTAGGACCCATCTATGCCTCCACCATGGAACTGGGCCTCATTTCCACACTTTGCAACTTATTTAGACCCTATTTTGGGCCTCGAAAATGGGCAAGACCATGGCGTGGCGCGCTGGTCCTCCTTAGGACCATGGCGTGGCACCATGGCCCTCCTTAGGACCATGGCGTGGCACCATGGCCCTCCTTAGGACCATGGCGTGGCTCCCTAGTTCCCCTTAGGACAAGGGCATCACACCCTTGTCCTCCCTCTTTGTGTGGCCCCAAAATGGGTCTATCTGACCCTTGGACCTAATTTACTTCCCAGGGACTTAAATCCTTCGATGTCGGCCTTCAGTTAGATGAAATTAATTATCCTAGGAAATTATAAAAGGGGATCTAGTCCTCTCATTTGGGATGAGGATAATAAGTGAAATTCAAGTGGAAAGTCTTCATCAAGCATTCAATTCTTCAAGAATCCATCAAGTTCTCTTCTTCATGTGTCTTCTTCATTCATCCATTGGAACAACATTACAACATTCATTTGCAAGAATGTGTGTGTGTTAGGATTTTGTAATGTTATATGCCATTTTGTGGAATACTTGTGATTAAATTCAAGAAGAAAAGAAATCATCATCAACAAATCACAGATCTACAAGGTATACACTTCCATTATTTACATTTCAACATTTGCAATTACTTTCTTTCAAGGTTGATTCCTCAATCGGGGTTTGATTGAGGCAAACCCATACCCAAAACCCTTCTCCCCTTCTTTTATATTTGTAGGTTGTAGGTGTGCAACTGCATTTTCATATTTGGACTCCATTTACAGAGGCAAAAAAACCCTTTTCGTTTCACAGATTTTTTCGGAGGACCATGCACACTTTCGCCACGGTCCCAACAAATTTTCTACAAATTTGTAGGGCAGATCTGTATCAGTCTAGTTAGCTCAGATCCAAAGTTACAACGTGATCCCAAACTGGTAGCTCCTCATTTCACTCATTTTCTCTCTCTTTTCCACATAATCAACAAGTCAACTTTCCAATTTACAAAAGAGGGTAAATCACACTTCAATGCTTGCAATCCACTTGGAATTCACATCCTTGTCTCTCTTGGATTTGGATCTAGTGGATTCAAGCCCCTCTTTTGAATGTAAAGTTATTCCAAGTGAAAAACCATCCTAGTGACTTCCTTTCTCTCTCTTAGGTGGGGAGTCACGAGGGTTCAATTTTTCCACTTTATAGGCATGCAATGCAAAGTTGCAAGATAGGCTAGAATTGATTTGGTTCATCCTGTGCACAAACTGATGTCACAAGTGCATCTAGGTGGGAAGGTTTACATTAGGAATTCTCCTCTCATGCATCCCAAAGTTCCGGAACGTCAAGAGTCATATCCTACCGGTGCGATGTAGAAATTGCTTGACAATTTTTTTGACAACTTTTTTGACAATAATGAGAATTTTTGCTCAAATTGTATCTAGAATCAAATTATGACTCCCATGACCTGATAATGACTCAAATAATTATCCATGATTATATAAGAATCAAGAATGCTCATGATTGACCTTATCATAAATGGTCATGATTGACCTTATCATATCACATAAACTCAGTCACAAAACATTGTCACATATTATTCAAAAATTTGCCTCTAAATATGGTCAAATCATCTCTTGGCTATTTGAATATACAAAAAATGTCTTACAAACCATCTCATGGGATTTTATACAAAATTTGGCATTACAATATGTGCGATTTAGCTCATTGTCATTTTAATATATTAAATTTGGCATCTAAATATGTACAAATCAGCTCATTGCCATTTAAATATACAAAATTATGCCCCTAAACATGTACAAATAAGCTCATGGGCAGTTATATATACAAAAAAAAGAATATAGAATAATTCGTCGACGATATACAAAATTCTCAAAATCATTCTGCTTTGAACCGTAGAATCAATCAAGTGAGCCTTCAAGATCAACTCTAACCCGTATTGTGTCAAGTATTGCCTTGTGGTCAGATTCACGAACTTTCCATAAAATCTTGTTATGAGGTCTACCATGATACTTCATCAAATGAATATTTGTTGCAACAACAAGGTTAGAGAAATGAAGAATATGTCTGTGTGTTTCAAAGTCCTCGAACAACCAAACATCATAATTCTTGATAGGGTATCTCCTAAGCCATGTTCCTTTCATGACAAAAGACCCTATTGGGTACTCAATACCCTCTTCGTCAATGATTGTGGTTGTCAATTTTCTTTTAGGCTCTACACAATGACACAAATAGTAATCCGTTCCTTCTTCATTGTTCTCTTCTGCAACAACTTCATACACATGACCTGCATTTTATAAGGTGATAACTAATACCAAAAATAAAGTGTGATGTACAACAAATTGAACCAAAAAGAATACTTGCAAAAAAATTAACTCAAAAAATCACTCGAATCCACTAGGTCGGATACATGGTTAAAATCTACTGATGTCTCCATCTGGCTTAATTGTAGTGCTTTGGGAATTTGATATGTATCAATGAGAACCAATGGTCTACAAGACCATTTGTCAACCCTCTCTTGTGATTAACATTCTTCCCACAAATAAAACATACATGAAGAGCAAAAACATACCATCTATCTCGTATAAATTACTAGTGAAATTGCATTTGAACTCACAAATGAGTGCATGTCACTCGATCCTGCAACTGTACAACAATCTAAATAGCTTTCAATGTCAGATTTAGTGATCAACCAAAAATATCTATGAACCATTGACGTACCTAGATTACTTGGACCCATCATAAAGTTACACCATTGCACAAATGTTTCTACATCTATCAACTCAGCACCACCTTTGTACTTCAATTCTTCTCTAGCTAGGGCTCTTTTTACACATGCTCCTGCACCATCGTGCTCTCCCTTACCATGTCCAGCCACAGTGAAATTCCAAAAATGTTGTACACCGCTTGTCATATGCATCCTTGTCAACCAATAAAACATCCTTGCATTCTTGAATTGTGCGGTGCAATTATTTGACCATATTAAGTGTTGGTTGTATTGTATGTTTCTTTCCTTTAAATTATCATAGAAAACTTTAAAGTATCCTTGTACAAACTCTGATGAATGAGTATGATCATCACTTATGTAGAAGTGATAATCTCGTACAACCTTTCTATCCTCCTCTGTGCTATTATCTGCATGCATGAATGTTATGTGTACAAAAATAGAAACTTGTGTAGAATGATAATACATAGATTGCACTTTATTTTGAGGTTGTAGTGTATAATTTTCAGAAAAATCAACAATAGAGACAATGGTGCCAAGAGGAAATGTGTCCTTACATAACTTGAATTGCTCATCTAACCATCAAGCTTTATGTGTATGCATTATGTACTCATAAACTAGTTTCTCTTGAAACATTTTCATAAATTCAGCTACACATATATCATTTTCCACTAACTCATATCTCTTCAAATCTTTTCCATCTTTAACTCCATATGTGACTGTCTTGTATTTTCCAAAAGAAACTAGTTTCCTACCAATTTCATGTGTGCTCTCAAAATGTACACATCTTGGTAAATGTTGCAAACCACCACATATAGCACAAGAACCTACCAACCAAGGCATCTTATAATAAATCCAACCATCATGTCTATTACATAGCACACTTGAAATAAATTCTTTTATTGACTTAGAAGGTTCTTGTATATTGCATTCCTGCAAAACATCATTATTGTGCAAAGTAGAACAAATATGATGAAAAATATCATAGTGCATGGAAAATTCAATATGCATCCTGCAACAACACGTGGTGTGTACATGATTAATCTTAATATAAAAAGGTTTTTCCATTTCAAAAAATCTTTGATAAATTTTTATTTGAGGAAAATTTTCAAGGAATCTTTCATAAAATTTTGTTTGAGTCATATCCAAATAGTGTTTGGCATATGACTCATGATTTGTAGACCCGATTTGCCTTCTACAACATCTCTTTGGTTGGGAGAAACTCTAGTGTTGTCATGCCAAAGTTTTTTAATTAATGTTCTTAGTGCATCAACAACAACCTTGTCTTTGCGTGGTAGTCTACCCGAAAATTCCCAAAGAGAATTATTGTTAGGTTCCTCTATTTTTTCTCACCTCTGTAATGCTTTACTTAATGTTATTCTACTAACGTTTAATGACTTACTTGTTTTTCTTATCAAACGATCTTTTTTTATTTTCTTGCTCACTATGGTTGATGTAATGACATGTCAAGTAACATTAGAATCTTTAGTACGTGTTTTTGAACTGATAGCTTGATATGCATCAAATAGATTTCTCACAATAGTTCTTTCGTTGTTACTTTCGGATGATCTTAGGCCTAGAATTTTCATTATTTCTCTAAAATTCAAAATTTTAATCATTTGAACAATTAATTGACATCTTGCAGTTTGATTTAAGTTTTCAAAATAGTTTTGCCATATTATTTTAACCATTCTCCTACAAGTTCGTTCATTCATTTTATCGGGCATTGGCTTCAATATATTCTCATCAATGCTAATTAGATACTTTGGTTTCCTATGAATGATTCTAGAAGGTGTTAACATTGGTGCATTGCATGCATTGTGTACATTCAATTCATCAAATAGAGCAGGTGTATGTTCATTATTTAATTAATTATTCAATGTGGTCTCTTCTTCAATTGCATTAGGTTCATATAGTAAATCAAATGTCTCTTCAATTGCATTAGGTGCATTATGTTTGTTTGGTAAATCGAATTGAGATGTTGAGGATGACATACCTTCTTGTCCCATTGTGTCACGTATTTTCTTCATATGCTGCCTTTGTCTTTCCTTTTCAGCCTCTTGTTGTTCCATCGTTCCTCACTTGTTCTTTCCCATGGTTGATATTGGTTGTCCTAAATAGAATCATATTACATATATATGTAAACAAAAGTTCATAATCAATCAAATAACCATATATATGCATCTTCTCATTATTATTTTTGAATCAAAACTATTAAACAATCATAATAATATTGAAAAAACTAATAAGAACAACAATTCAATCATTTGAAATCATGCAAAAACAAAAAATTCATTTACTTCTATGTATAAAACAGTGACACAAGTGCATACACAGTTGGAGTGGGGTCTTCAATGACCTCAAAAACTTCTTTTGAGACCGTTGAGGCTCTTGGGAAAATAAAACTTTGTCTAAGTACCACGTATAAGGTATATTAATAACCGCATATGCGTTGTTAGTCCCTAAAATGTTGGCAATCCCAACGGTATTTGTTTTTCACCCTATATGTGCTCTTAGGCCTTAAAAATATTATGGAAGGGTAGAAAACTAATAGGCTTAGTACCTCGTACACACTATTTGTAGTAAGGAAAATGTGAAGGAAAAGGGAGGGAGGGAGGGAGAGGGAGAGGGAGCAAGAGGGAGAGAGAGAGGAAGAGAGGGAGAGAAAGAAAGGGAGAGGGAGGGAGAGACAAAGAGAGGGAGAGAGAGGGAGAGAGAGAGAGAGAAAGAGTGAGAGAGAGGGAGAGAGAGGGGGAGAGGGAGAGAGAGGGAGAGAGGGAGAGGGAGAGGGAGAGGGAGAGGGAGAGGGGGAGAGAGGGAGAGAGAAAGAGTGGGGAGGGAGAGGGAGAGAGAGAGGGAGAGAGGGAGGGGGAGAGGGGGAGAGAGGGAGAGAGAAAGAGTAGGGAGGGAGAGGGAGATGGGGAGAGAGGGAGAGAGAAAGAGTGGGGAGGGAGAGAAGAAGAGAGAGAGAGAGAGAGAGAGAGAGAGAGAGAGAGAGAGAGAGAGAGAGAGAGAGAGGAGAGAGAGAGAGAGAGAGAGAGAGAGAGAGAGAGAGAGAGAGAGAGAGAGATGCACAATGGGTTTTATACACTGAGTCAAATGTTAAGTCTATCAAGGAAACCATAGCCTCTCGAGCTCAAACTGTGAACCTTGGGATTATTAGGTCTACTATTCATCCAAATGGTGACCACTACATGGCAGACCTAATTGCAATACAACAATATAAAGTAAGGGAGATAAAGGGGGTAGGGAGAGAAAAAGAGTGGGGAAGGAGAAAAGAAGAGAGAGGGATGAGGTATGGAGGAAGGGAGAAGGGGAGAGAGGGAGAGAGAGGTAGAGAGAGAGAGAGAGAGAGAGAGAGAGAGAGAGAGAGAGAGAGAGAGAGAGAGAGAGAGAGAGAGAGAGAGAGACCCTGTACGTGCTTGAGGGGGGAGAGAGGGAGACAATACACATACATACACACATATGTGTGTATATATACTTAATACATTATATATTATATATTATTATATACATATACATATATATTATATATTATATATGTTATATATTATATGTATATACACATATTATATACACAATATCATATTATACACACTCCCAAATTTTAAACAAAAGTAGCACGTACATGCTGTTTTAGCTTTATTACTGCGTACACGCTGTTTATAGTAAAGACAACACGTACATGCTTCTTATACCATAGGTACCCCGTATGCGCTTTTGACTGTTTAGGCTTGGAAATAGGTCTGGATGACAAAGCTTTGGGTTGGAAGTTTGATTTCCTTTGATTTCCCTCCTTTTTGATGTGTTTTATTTTATCAACTTGGTTTCTCAACTTTGTCAACATCAGGTTTACACTTCATCAAGTGGGTATTTCTAAAATTGCCACCATATTTTCACCCATCTTCTGAGCTTTCTAACCATATATATTTTTAAAATTTGAACAACAATAATATATTATTATTGAATTTCTTTTACCAATGTCTCCATAGTTCTAACAAACGTACATCTACCATTTTTTTAATAACTTTTGATCTACTTATCCAAATTTAAAAAACTTTATATATTATTGTAGTGCACTTGATTCTTTAAATTTTTTTCTTTTTTTTATATTTTCGATTATTTTAGTGCAAGTTATGCTTCGTGCACGAATAGGTACCTATTTTTCAGGATGTGCTTGATTGAAAAAATCATTTAAAAACAAAATACTTAACAAAAAATTACAAAAAATACACAACTTCTAGTGCTCACTCTTAACTATCTTTCTACCAAAGGATTTGTCAAAATACTAAATCTAACTATGACTTTTTTGATGCGCACGTCAGACGCTATGTTAAGTTTTTTCAGAAAAAAATAGGGCCTGTTTTTTGTGCGTGAAGGATTTGACCCCTTAATCTTATCCAATTTTGAAAAAGTTTGGTAGTTTGGAAACTAGATTCAGAGTACTGCAATATTTGTTCTTTGATTATCTTTATATCTTGAGTGGATGACTTAAAATTTTTTCCACCAAGTTCAGGGTCACCTGATTTCTGAAAAAATGTTTCCACTTATACCCCCTTTTTGACCACCATCTTTGTGCACTTACCCGTACTTGCAATGATAAATTTCATTGCAGGTACAACATTCCCGTCGGAGCATAGTGCCATTTGTCATCAGACTTCCTATGTAAACCCCAACATGTACCAATGACAATAGTGTGTATGGATCGTTGGAGGTTTGACGACTTCATCGAAATTCTGACGAATTAGGCTGCCACAGTATGTATCAATTTTCGATAAACATATCGTCAGAATTTTGACGAATTTTTTTTCGTTGAATGTTCCAATGAAATTTGAGCGACGAAAATATTTTTGCCATTTCATTGGATCTACGACATTAATATGTCAAAATTCTAATGATAGTTCATCGGAAAACGACCCTAAATGTGTTAGTGTAGGTGGACTTCACTAGTTCTTATGCCATCCCAGCTTTATGCCTTCTGTCTTGGGCAGACATTGTGTATGCTTAGGCCATGTTTTGATTTATACTTTATCTTTCTTTAATATTTTCCCTATGCCGAGCAAACTTTACCCCTTCACTGGACATGCTTCTTAGCCTCGACAAACTTCAAAGATGTTTGGACATCCTCCACTTAAGTTGGGTAGACTTTGAAGGTTTTTAGACATGTTTTTGTTTTGTTTGTTTTCATCCCTTGCAACTTTGTCTACAAGGCAGACTTAAAGTTCTTTAAACCATGTTGCTTTATGAGGGCGGAATTTGGAGGTCTCTTAGCCAATGTCGAACTTGGTATTCTATTTTCTTTTATCTCCTTTATCTTTGCCAACTTTATTCAGCATGGATGAACATTGAAGGTCTTTAGGCAGACTTTGAAGACCATTGGACAATCTCCTTGGATGGACTTCACCAATGTATTGTCATTCTTGAATGTGCTTGGGTGGAGTTCAAGTTATGTTTTCCATGTTTTCATATGCTTGGCGGACTTGAAGTTTATTTTGCCACTTCTCCAAGGTGAACTCTAGGCTGTCCTTTCCATGCTAGCAATCCTTATAATGTCTTAGGAAGACTTTGGTGTGCATTGGTCATGCTATTATGCTTTATTGGTGGACTTGGAGTATGCTTGGACTTCCTTTCCTAACTCATGAGTGGAGTTTGCTTGACCTTAGGATATTCCTCTTAACTACAGATCAAAGTTTGACAATGCTTGGACATCTTTCCTTTGGCTAAGTTGGGCTTCATGTGTCTTTGGCCATGTTGCTTCATGCCTAGGTGGAGTTTGGGGCTTCTTGGACATGGGTGAAATTTGATAGTGTTAGGACCTTTCTTGCTTCAAGGCGGACTTCATGAAGTCTGTGCCATCTCCTTTATATCTTGGCATACTTTGAAAGTTTTTT
Source organism: Cryptomeria japonica (assembly GCF_030272615.1). Lineage (NCBI taxonomy): Eukaryota > Viridiplantae > Streptophyta > Pinopsida > Cupressales > Cupressaceae > Cryptomeria > Cryptomeria japonica. The sequence goes on from NC_081414.1 coordinate 697,020,888, forward strand.
AGACATTTTCATGCTTCCATTCTTGGCTTGGGTGGACTTGGATGATATCCTGCCATTGGCCATGTCTTGCTTGAGTGAATTTTATCTTTATGCCATCCATTCCTTTCAAATCATATTTATTTTGAGTTGCCACATGTTCAAATTGGACCTGTTATGTTGATGCTAAGCCTTCTAGAACAAAACCCTAGAATAGTGTTTTTACCTTGCTTTTTACACTTGGAGGTATAATTTTTCATATTCTAAAGACATGGACACTGATCACATGACCTAAGGGACAAAACCCTAATTCTACTTTCAAAAAAGAAAAAAAAAAAGGAAAAAGCATAAACAAAGCATAAAGCAAGCCAAAAAATATGCTTCCGGATTGGGCCCAAAGTGCCAAAAAAACTTTCTACATTTAGAAAAAAAGCAAAAAGCAAAAATTATTAAAAATAAAAAGTTGTCAAAAATGACTCAAAGAAATTGTGATCCTTGTTCTTCGGACCTTCTAAGAACTTTGACAACATTCAAACACTATTCTGAGCATGAACTCTCTACTCGGCTTGGGATGACTTCTCAATAACCCCAACTCAAACACTCTCAAAGAAGATGGATTTACGAAATGGCAGAGGTAGGGCAAAACCCTAAAAATAAAAACAATAGGGGGGTCCCCATTTGCAATGGGGGGTGATGTGTGAAATAGGTCACAATAGGAACCTTCTGCATCCAGGTTGTAAGGGTTGATTCGTTCAAGGGTATATGAAAAGTGCACATAGGTCAACTTTGTTTATTTTCTTTCTCTTTACTGTAGCATATGATAACTTGCTTGCATAAAACTATTTTTGTTCTTCTCTTTTGTTGGACCACATATTAATTTGACCACTTACTAAACCTGCATGAGCTGCAATAGATTCCAGTGACTTTGCAAGTCTTTTCCTATGAGAGGTTGTTGAATTGGGATCTTTAAGCCTATTTATCAACTCCTCAAGTTATTTTTTGTTGTTTTCAATTTTCCCTAAGATATTTTCTTGTGTGCCTGGGGGATGTCTAGGAATTGGGGGAGGGGTTGGCTATGCCTCTTCTTTGGAAGGCTCTTGATGAGGAGGTGGTGATGGGTTTTCAATATTTTCAGATGGATTTTAAATTATTGAAATTTAGAACAAATTTTAATTTAAAAACCTAATTTAATCCATAGTTTAAACAAAATTTGAGAGTAAAGAAATAAAAATACATACTTCTTTGACCTCCTTGATGGCGTGGTGCCATTTTAATGAAGATCTCACACCTCTGGAAGCAAAATAATGTTTCTATTTTGCATGTGTAGTCTAAAAGGCAAAAAATGCAGTTGAATCTGTGGGCTTGACAAAAAAAATGACAATGAAATTCGAGTTTTGTTTTTTTATTTTGGTTTCACTATTTGGCACATGCCAAATAAGGCGTGCACCAAATAGGTTTGACGTGCCAAGTCAAAGGCTTAGCATGCCAACCCTATTTGGTGCGCAACAAATAGGGTGCACACCTTTTTTGGCATGTGCCATGAGGTTTGATGGGGGCCAAATTTTTTTTTGTCCCCCATCTTTGTGCATTTATGCGTAAAGTTGAAATCAGAAGTCTACTTTGCCATTTTTGCAAGTGGCTCATTGTACACACACTAAGTATAAAGTGCCAATTTATCATTTTTTTTTTTTTTGGGGGGGGGTTTCTTTGGTTGAGTGAATTTGGGGGGGTGCCTCTCCTAAATTTCCGCTTTTAAACTCCACATAACTATCTTTCATGGAAAATTGATGTATAGGGGTAAGTGCACCAAGATGGTGAACAAAAAGGGGGGTATAAGTGGCCACTTTTTTTTCTTCTGAAAACGAATAAACCTGAACTTCAAAGAGATATTTGAAGGTCATGCACTAAAAACTAGGAGTTGAGAAAAGAATAAGAATTGTAGTGCTCTAAATCTAGTTTCTAAACTACTAAATTTTTTAAAAATTGGATAAGATTAAGAGGGTCAAACCTTTCACGCATGAAAAACTGTTCTTGATTTTTTTCAGAAAAAATATAACATAGTTGTTTTCGTGCGCTGCACAAAATATATAGTTAGATTTACTAGTTTGAAAAACCCTTTGGTAGGATGATAGGTAAGAGTGAGATCTAGAAGTTGTTTATTTTTATGTAATTTTTTTGTTGAGTATTTTTTTTTTTATGATTTTTTGAAGTGACTGCATCTTGAAAATTTGGTACCTATTCGTGCGTTGGGCATAACTTCCATCAAAATAATTGAAAATGAAAACTTCCCTTTTTAAAAGTGTATATAATCTAGTGTAGAACAATAATATGTAATTTATTTTGAATTTAGTCAAGTATATCAAAAGTTATCAAAAAAATGGTAGACATATGTCTGTGAGGACTATCAAGGCACTGGTAAAGAAAATTAAAGTTTACTATACTAATGTTGTCCAAAAATAGAAAAAATTATATGGTCAGAAAATTGAGAAGACGTGTGAGATTATGGTGGTAATTTTAGAGATACCCACTTGATCATTTATAAACCTGATGATGACAAAGTTGATAAATCATGTTGGAAGATGAAAAAATGTGTAAAAGGGACAACAATGGGAGGAAAATGGGCTTGCAAGCCTTAGGGTCATTTTCCAACCCTCTTACCAAGCCAAAACCCGCATGAGTTTTGAAAAAAA